>NC_133368.1:5170590-5442255 GCF_049309525.1 Garra rufa | reverse complement strand
TATATATAATGACGCTTTTGATTATTAAAATTTGATGAAACCATTCAAATAGAATTCAAAAAATCATGGAAAACAGAATTTGAGAAAAAAAAACCTAAACATTTCATACGGCCTTTAAATTTATTTTGTGTTAAACTTTTAATAAATTGCTTTTAAATTGATTAAATTGATTTCCGTTAATTAGACATGCTTTTGAATAATATTTCTTAACTAAACCATTAAAACGGAGTCTAAAAAAATTCCAATGGAAAAAACTGAATTTGGAAAAAAATAAAACACAATTTGAGAAAAAATAAAATGTATTTCATAGGGCCTTAAAAATTTATTTTTTGTTAAACTTTTAATAAATGTCTGTTAAATCGTGTACATATCATGATTTTAATTAATTAGACATGCTTTTTTTATTAATATTTCTTCATTTAACCATTAAAACTAGAGTCTAGAAAAATTTTAATAGTAAAAAGCAGACTGCAATAAATTTAAACGGACAAAACAGAATTGGGAAAAAATTAAAACAATTTGGGAAAAAATAAAATGTATTTCATAGGGCCTTAAAAATGTATTTTTTGTTAAACTTTTAATAAATAGCTGTTAAATTGTGTATTTAATGATTTAAATTAATTAGACATGCTTTTAAAAAATATATATTCTTAATTTAACCATTAAAACAGTCTAGGAAATCTAAATGGAACAAAAAAAAACAAGAATAAGAATTTACTTTAGTTAAACTTTTAGTAAATTGCTGTTAAATTTAATAATTTCAATTAATTACACATGCTTTTGATTATTATTATTTAATTTAACCATTAAAACAGAATCTAGAAAAATTTTATGGAACAAAAAAAAAATAGTAAAAAGAAAAATAAAACCTATTTAATAGGGCCTTTTGTTAAACTTTTAAATAAATTACTGTTAAATTGTGTTTCATGATTTCAATTAATTAGACATGCTTTTTGATTAATATTTCTTAATTTAACCAATAAAACAGAGTCCAGAAAAATTAAATGAAATTTAGAAAAAATAAAACGGAATTTGGTAAAAAACAAAAAAACAAAAACAGATTTCATAGTGACCTAGTTAAAGGTCCCATATTGTACACATTTCTGGAGGTTTATTTTAGTTGTTGATGTCCTTAAGAATATATATTTGCTTTATAAGTGCCAAAATCCATCTCAATGTATTTTTACAGCTCCTTTTTTAGGAGCTCTGTCAAAAACAGGTCGATTTTGGCCCATCTAATTAATATTCATGAGCCTCTCTTCTGATTGGCCTGTTGTTTTCTGAGTGACGCACAGCCAGGCCAACCACAGGTAACTACGGTCATGTATCGTTGTAGCCGAACCCAGAGCCATAGAGAGAGCCTAGCCTGCTGATACTCAACAGGATATTTCAGAACGATCATTAATGTTTTTTCTTTTTCAAACACCGAATGCAGTAAGCTACATAACTGTTGCTTTAGTAAAGCCCCTTTCACAATGCGCGCTGATTCTGGAAAATTACGGAACGAGCGCTGTGTGAACAAAAGCCAGAACCATAAAGGCAGTGTTGTAGTGATGATGCACGTTATCATGCGACTCTTCACGACAAAAAAATACGTGCAAAGTGGAATGAAGCGGCGATCAGACAGAGCCAGTTCCTCACTATCAGCGCTGAAGCACAGTTTGTTCAGGTTAGTTTCAGTTTAGTGAAACGTACGCGTCGCATTACATCTCACATCCAAACGTCACGTCTTTACGGGTTGTGTGTAAAGCACGCACAGATTCCGGAAAACAACTGTGAATGAACCAAATCAAACAACTCCGGAACAAATCGTGGGACACATTATCCGTGTATTTACCGGAATCGCTGTGTGAAAGAGGCTGAAGTTGACATGCCTCTGGTCTCGCGTAGCCAGACCTTCAGGCTGACGGCTGAAGGTCTGGTATTCATGGCAGCTTTCGTTGGCCAAGGCCCGCCCATAAGGCCCTTTGACCGACACTAATAATAAGTGGATGCACATCATTTCTAAAATTAACATCATGAACAATGAACACAATGAACCATCTTTCGGATCTTGATTTTGTGCACTGCACGGTATTATTATAAAAGATTTAACCAAAGTTAACCAAACAAATCGAACTGACCAAGTATTAAAGGTCCCACTTTACATTAGGTGACCTTAACAACTATGTACTTACATTTAAATTAATAATTTGGTACAGTGTACTTATTGTGTACATACATGTTTTTACATTGAATTTATATATTTTTAAAAACTATATGTAATTACATTTGTAATTAATTTCTGTAATTACTACTGTTGAACCAACCCTTACACCCTAACCCACCCTGAAACCTACTCTTACCACCAAACCTGTCCCTAACCTTACCCATATCCCACCTTAATAGAAGCAAAAGTGTTCTGCCAGTTCCTGACGGTCCTATGATTTTCTTTCACTAACTTAAAGCAACACTTCATAGTTTACTAGCAATATATAGTACATATATGGCCATGGGACTTACCTTTATCTCTCAGAACTGTTATTGAATCTTACAAACATTTTGGCTTGGGGTCCTTCACAGCAGCATTCCACTGCACCAATAACACGGGGCTGCCCGCAGACGTGCCTGATTTTAAATCGGCGCTACTAAACGCGGAAATCGGCCGATGCCAATATATTAAAAAATAGCAAATATCGGCCCGATATATCAGCCGGACGATATATCGGTCGACCTCTAATTCAAAAATTGGATGAAGAGTCTACTTACTTAACAGCCTTAATATGGGAAAAACTACAATCCCATGAAGCATTGTGAATGACATGACTGAATTAGAAATGGAAAATTATGCATTTGATATAATGTTTATATACATTAAAAAAATATATCTTTAATGTTTATTCCGAAATGTGCACATATATAAAAAATATTCAGGTACAGGGAGATCAAGTCATTTGCAGTGATTCAAGAGAGTGTGGGGGCACTAAAGAGTCCTTTTGGCCAGATTTTCTTGTGGTTCTCTGATTGGTGGTGCTTTCTTTGCAGAATCATGGGTAATGTAGTTCCTGACTAGAAATTCCTCTGTTAAACATGACTATTAAAAAAAAGGTTGAAATTATGTGGGCTGATTGATTCAACAAAAGCATATGTGACCCTGGACCACAAAACCAGTCATAAGGTTAAATTTGACAAAACTGAGATTTATACATCATATGAAAGCTCAATAAATAAGCTTTCTATTGATGTATGGTTTGTTAGGATAGGACAATATTTGGCTGAGATATATCTATTTGAAATCAGAAATCTGAGGATGCAAAAAAATCAAAAAGACTGAGAAAATCACCTTTAAAGTTGTCCAAATTAGGTTCTTAACAATGCATATTACAAATCAAAAATTACATTTTGATGTGTTTACAGTAGGAATTTTACAAAAAATCTTCATGGAACATGAACTTTACTTAATTTCTTAATGATTTTTGGCATAAAAGAAAAATCAAAAATTTTGACCCATGCAATGTATTTTTGGCTATTGCTACAAATATACCCCAGCGACTTAAGACTAGTTTTGTGGACCAGGGTCACATATAGCACTGATTAACAACTATAGAGCTCTCTTGGAGAAAATGAAAGGAATTTTTACTTACAGAAGCTGACAGTGCACTCTATTCAAGTACTGCAACGTTAGCTTAGCAACATGTGCTTATGATAAACTACTTGAATCAACCAGAGGTTGCACTGTTCGTGAACTTCATGTGAGGAGCTATGTAACGTCAGTTTTTACATAGCACGGTCCAAATGAGTCAACTTCATTTCAGTCTGGACGCCGCCTTAGAATTCAACTACAATTGAGGGGTGAATGTGGACTGAAATAAAACTGAATACATATATATATAAACAACTTAATTTGCCCTCTTGTTTTTAGTTGCACCAAAAAAACTCAGTGTCCATGGACACGCACTGTAGCCTCAGTAAAACAGTTAGCGAAAGTCTTCCCGACAGCATGTAAAGGGCCTTTCTTCACTGGTATGGAGGCCTGTATTGGTTACCACAGTCTGCCTTTAAAACAAGAGGTTAGACAGAAGAATCCCTTTGAAAGGTCTCCAGGCCTTGATAGCTATACTGGGCACTTTCACGTCAGCCTTTCTTTGACCACTGTGGTCTTTATAAAAACAAGAGATTCATGGGGTTGAAGTTGTTGACCGGTGCTTAACTAAAGGTTTGTGGAGAGACTTTAAAGGCACGACCCCTTCAAAGCCCCACGCAAGTTCAAATGACTCACGACGCATCTGTTGTGTCTCCCTGGATTCACAAAACAAAAAAATTAAAGTTCAGAACCACTCGGATCAAACAAAACCTGAGAGGCCTCTATTGTTGTGGTCACTGTTTGAATAGAAGGTTAGAAAAATACAAGTCACAAGTGATCAAAAAACTACATCCATCAGAAGTACTGCCAACAAATTTATCAACCCCCACAAAAACAACAAATTAAATATCAGAGTGAGACCAGAAAAGGAGGCGTTTAAAGAAAAAGCATTTTAACGAACTGAGGTACAATTCTGTTCTGTCACTTGACAGCATGCTTCAGATTCTCTTGACTTGTATTTAACCTGAAATATTGCTTTAATGCCATCCACTTTGAAATGTGATCAAACTAAAGCTAAACAGAGAAGCGTGCTTCATCATTTCCTCAGAATGCTCTAGGGACGGCACACACAGACTGCCTCTGCACTCCTCATTTCTGGCACTAGCAGGCGCTGTGGACTCCACAGAGAATGGCAAGAATGCAGGAAAAGATGTGCTCGATCCTTTAGGCACAAAAACTTTCAAGCTCTGAAAGCAGCCAAAAACTGTTAATTATTGATCATTGAGCACAGCACATAACAGACAGGAAGAGCAGAGGAGATAGAGAACAAAGCCAGGAGGTGTGTGTGTGTGTGTGTGTGTGTGTGTGTGTGTGTGTGTGTGTGTGTGTGTGTGTGTGTGTGTGTGTGTGTGTGTGTGTGTGTGTGTGTGTGTGTGTGTGTGTGTGTGTGTGTGTGTGTGTGTGTTAGGATCCTTTATCATTGGCCTTTACCCTGCAATCCATCACACATGAACGCTCAAACTCTGAATGTCATGGAGATCTGAGTCTGCCAATATCCCTGACAGAACTAACAACCTGACCGCACAGTGTTTCGCATACAGTACAGCTGCACTACTAGGTCACTTTAGGCTATGCTAATGCACCTAGCATGACTAGGGAATATAAGCAGAAGACTAACTTTTTGATGTGAACCAAAGCAATGCATAAAAGTAGAGGCTGTGTAATGTCATGCTATTTTAAAGGGGTCATGGAATGCATTCCAGGTCTTTTTCTTTTAAAATGTTTTGCGCCAAAAAAGTTTGAATATTGTAAAAATTAGGTAATTTTTTTTAATCTTTTATCCTCGCAACATGCAACATCTTGCAATTCTGACTTTTTTCCCTCAGAATTATGAGTTTATATCTTGCAATTCTGACCTTATAACTCGCATTTGAGAATTTACATCTAACAATTCTAAGAAAAAGTCAGAATTGCCAGTTTGTATCATGCAATATATTTATGCGATATAAACTCACAATTCTGAGAACATATCAGTCTTTTTTTTTCCTCAAAATTGGACTTTATAACTCGCAACTGCAAGTTTATATTTTACAATTCTGAGGTAAAAGTCAGAATTGCGAGAAAAAAGTAAAAATTGTTATAAACCTGCAATTTTGAGAAAAAAAGTCAGAATTGCGATATACAAACCTGCAATTGCAAGAAAAAGTCAGAATTGACTTTTTTCACGCAGTTCTGAGAAAAAAAGAAATTACTACTTTATATCTCACAATTCTGACTTTATAACTTGCATTTGCAAGTTTATATCTCACAATTCTGACTATTTCTCAGAACTGCGACTATTTCTCAAAACTGCGAGTTTATATATCACAATTCTGAGGAAAAAAGTCAGAATTACTAGAAAAAAGGTATTAATTGCAAGCTATAAACTCGTACTTGTGACTCGCAACTGCAAGAAAAAGTCAGAATTGCGAGTTATCTCACAATTCTGAGGAAAAAAAGTCAGAATTGCTTGAAAAAAAGTAAAAATTGCGAGTTTATAATTGGCAATTGTGAGAAAAAAGTCAGTATTGCGATACACAAACTCGCAACTGCGAGAAAAGTCAGAATTGTGAGTTTATAATCTCACAATTCTGATTTTATTTCTCCCAGTTGTAAGTTTATATCTCACAATTCTGAGAAAAAAAGTCAGCCTTATGACTTTACATCTCGCATTTCTGACTATAACTTAAAATTGCGAGTTTGTCTCACAATTATGACTCTTTCTCAGAATTGAGACTATTTCTAAGAACTTAGAGATTATATCTCACAATTCTGCTGAAAAAAAAAGTTATGATACACTTGGTTTCTTAATAGTGCTCAATGCTGGCTTGGCATTTATTCCAAACACACTTAAGTATTTTAAATAAATGTATTTACTAGCATCTGAGGACAAAATAATTGACAATAATGCGCCTTTGAATACAAGATAATAATAAAAACAGCAGTACATTGAGAATAATTTTAAAAAGATGGGTTAGTAGAGGAACTGCGACATAATGACTGGGCCAATTTTAAATGTGTTTTGGAAAAGTGGAAAACAAAAACACAAGGAGTTAGCTTTGAGCTATGAAACTTGCATTGTATAATTTTTTTATTGTTGAGCAACCACTTATGTGTAAATATCAAAGACATTTTGATTGTCCATTTCATGACCCCTTTCCACATGCACAGCTCATGCACTCCAAAGTTGTTTGTCCACTGGACATTACTGTGAAAAAAAAAAAAAACATGTTTCACATTTTCTGCCTAGCATGGCTAGGGTGTACAAACCACAGATCAGCTTTATCGTAAGTCAGAATGCCAAAACGAGGCTGTGAGGGAAGGAAGTAGACTCTGCTCAATATTTCATAACTTCAGGTCCTGAAGTTCAAGGTCATGCTTCATTTTTACAAGCCTTGTTGTTTTTGTCCACTGGAGATTTGCAAAAAGATTAAGTTCAGTGTGACAATTCACACAAGAACGGATTTATGAATGATTTACACTGCAATTTGTTTTGCTGCTGTTTCGTGAATGAGGCCCATTGAATGGATATGCTAGAACTAACCCTAATGCTAACACATCTAGGTAGTAACATAGGACTAATATGATGGATGTTATTATTATGGACCTTAGTCACAGTGGACATCATATTTAGAGGGATAGTTCACCCACAAATTACAATTCTGTCATTAATTAATCATCCACATGTCATTCCAAAACCCATAAGACCTTTGTTCATCATGTTTTTGGTTTCGTTGCACACAAAAAAACATGGACTATTTTATTCAACGTCCCTGCTATCTTTCTAGGCCTTGAACATGTTAGTTGCGTTGCTTTCTATGCAGTCTCAGAAAGCTCTCGGTTTTCATCAAAAGTATCTTAATTTGTGTTCTGAATATGAACGAAGGTCTTACGGGTTTGGAACGACATGAGGGTGAGTAATTAATGATTTATATTTTTGGGTGAACTATCCCTTTAATTTGACATGAATGAAATGAGGCTTGAGGAACAAAAGTAAATACTAGACAGCAAAGTAAAAAGTCCAGTACAAGTGAGTCATTTGGGACATAACTCATGATTTTTGTTCACTGGAATTTTGCGGAAAGCCATGTTTCAATGATTTGTTAGCTGAACTATTTACACCCTGGTACACAAAAGTACAACATATTGAACAGATTGTACTTCCACCTCATTTTTATTAGTAGCAAATATGGCGTCTACTCTAAAGTTTATGATCAGATTGGTTGATTCTGCTTCTACAAAGCAGATCCCAAGCCTGAAGAAGAGATGCACATCTCCACAGCTGTTCACTTGTGTTTCTCTGTGTTCTCTGATGTTCTTCTTCTATTTCTTTTCTTCTCATGGAGCTGCTGACCCTATGGCCGGGTCTCTCATAAAGTTCTTCAAATGCAACTTTCATTCGCCCTCTTTTCTTATTCCCCCTCTTTAGGGCTTTTATTTCTGGAAAGAATGCCATTTTCATGACTGCCACTTCATCTTTAGCTGCTTTCCACACACATAATGGGAAAAACACCCCCACGTATACCCAAATCAGCCCTTGAGACGACACACACACACACACACACACACACACACACACACACACACACACACACATACATCCCTCCCCCTCGACACAGAGGTCACGCTGTGTGTGTTCTTTAGGAAAGTGCTTTTACATCATAGTGCCAAGACAAAAAAGGAAGCACAAGACAGAGAGAAATGAAAGTTTACGAAAAAATTTGAGGGTTGAACTTGGTCAGACTAAGTGCCTACGGTCATCAAACAATTACACACGGTTCATGTGATGGAAGGGAGAGAGTTTAGGGTCTACATCACCCACTGGGCGGCACCCGACCCCGATGGCCCAGCCGAGAAACATCACGACCACTCAAGCCCGGGGCGCAGAAACATGCCCTCTCACCTCACATCCAAATAAATGCATGCTTGTTATAATTACCGGGGCTGGGTATCTCTCCGGCTCTGAACTCAACCTCAGCTGCTTCAAATTACAGCTAATACACAGCAGAGAAACTCCCTGAATAAATAAACGTTCAAAAGACAAATCCAGCTCCGACTTCTATGAAGAGAACTACAGGAATCTGGAGGCAGAACGAAATGGCATTGACTAATGATACACCCCACATACATCTGCTGGAGGGGATGGCGCTTACTGATGCTTTGTGTATAGCTAAATGATCACATGGTAGTCTGGGTTCCTGGAATAGCAGGTTAGCACTTCCATATGTTTTCTCACACTGAGGCTAAGCTGCGAACCTCTCTCACTGAAGAAAGCAAGCAAGGTTGAGTGAGGGGAAAGAAAAGTTTTGGTCTTGAGGGGCTGAAATCATGAACTGCCTCATAGCAAACCAAAACTCTTTCTTCAGCAAAAGTTGCAGGACGAGAGTATGGTTGTGCCTAACAATGAACCACTTTTACTAGTGCTAGTTATGGGATGTGTGACTGCTCAACAGTGTTAATTTTGACAGCAAATTTTGATTTAGTCTTATTCATAGTCTTCTGACTAAAATTACATTTAGTTTTAGTCATATATTAGTCATCATTAGTTCTAGTCTAGTTTTGGTCGATATCATAAGATTGCAAAATGTAATTGGTTTAGTTACACTGTAATGCATTTAGTAAGCATTTCTCTAAAATGACCAAACTCATTTTATAGGACACTAAGATTGTATCATAATAGACCGAGATTTAACTGCTGTGACATGCAACATGCTTTTATATTAAAACTAAATGAAACCACTTCTCATAAAGAAACAAGAACACGGTCTTCTTTTCAATTAAATATAGGCTAAATTTGAATTCTTTATAACAACTCGTTTACCACATTCTTAATTTTTTTTAAGCAGACATATTTATTTCTATAAATAAATAAATAAATTTAGTGATTCAGTCAAGAGCAGTGAGTGTTTCTGTTGTCTCTCTTTTGTTGTTTGATTAACATCAATGACACAGACAACTGCAACTAAATTAGACTGCTGTCCCTTTAAAACCGAATGCAAGAATGAATTGATACATGTCCGATATTCTCCCTACTGTTTACGTTCACATAAGACTTAACAGAGTGCATTTACATCAATACTTGTCAAAATGGACAATTTCACATAATTTTGTGTGTATTTCTCTTTTCATGAGATGCGATATAGTACTTGTGCGCTGTGTGAGAGGCACTGCTTCGGTGTGTGCACAACGAATTGAGATCTCTTTTGCATCATCAAAGTTACCCATATGTCTGCTCTTCTCTTACTCCCAGATATTGACATTTTTTAACGTTTTATGAGACATGCAGCAAATGTATGCTAGTTTATGTCCCGCCGAAGAGATAAATATGCTATTTTACAGTTTAAATGTACACATCTAACCTCCTAACTACGCAGCAGATTTGTTTTGAATGAATCTCTTCCCAAATCATCCCTCCCTAACAATTATTTGACGAAAATGTCAATAGATTTTCATCATCGTTTTTGTCATTCAAAACAAGTTTTTGTTTCGCTATAGTATCGTTTTTGTCTGTAAAAAAATGTTGACAAAAATTATTTGTCAATGAAATTACAAAAATAGAGTAAAAACAGTAATATTGTGAAATATTACAGTTTAAAATACTATTTTAATATCTTTTAAAAAGTATTTATATATTTAGCATTACTCCAGTCTTTAGTGTCACATGACCCTTTAGAAATTCTAATATGCTGATTTGGTGCTTAAGAAACATTTTATATTATTATCAATGTTGTCACAGAAAAGGCTACTATATCCCACAATCCACATACACACAGTGGACTTCAATGGGGATCAACGGGTTGAAGGTCCAGATTGCAGTTTCAATGCAGCTTCAAAGAGCTCTACACGATCCCAGCTGATGAATAAGGGTCTTATCTAGCAAAACGATCGGTCATCTAAGAAAAATACAAATGTATATACTTTTTTAACCACAAATGATCAATCTCAAGCATTACGTTATCACGCACAAGAGACGTAGGCAGAAGTACCGACCCAGTGTTTAAAAAGGAAACGCGCAAAGAAAGGTAAAAAAAAAAAAGGGTAAAACAATGATGGACGATTTTGAAGTTGGAGGAGAAACTGAAATGGAGTTTTTCTGTGAGTGAGTAAATAATGAGGAATTTTTTATTCTGGAAGTAAACTAATCCTGAACACAAACTTTGAGTGGGGAATCTGTAAGGTGTACGACTGGCACTGGTCAAATCAGTATTCTTGTCCAACTCGGGGTCGAGCTGTGAATAGTCTGGTGTTTTGTGCAACAGAGGGGCACATGAGTACAGTTCAGAGGATTAAATACAAAAGATGAATACAGTGAGACGACAGATGGTGCTTGAGCCCGCCACATGCACTTACAAAAAAAAAAAAAAAAAAAAAAAAGCCCCAGCCGCACAACGGCCCCAAAAACACACATCCAGCGGGCCGGACAGAGTGTGGCCTTTAATTGACTGGCTGGCAGCTATAGTACAGTAAAGACCAGACGTGCGGCACATTCACCACATGCTGGACTAATTCATGGACAAACACAAAACAGAGCGAGAGCGAGAAAAGGAGGCAGGCAGGGAGGGAGGGAGACGGCCAAGCGACAGGCCGCAGTAATTTATTCACTGTTTCTGTCTTCATGAAGAGAGGTCTTTCACTCTGAAACAGCCTGCAAGCCTGCACCTGGCCTTGCCAATTAAGACCAGAGACACACACATACACACCATGACACGCTTTTACACAGTGGTATGCACTTACCCACTCACGTGCTTTCAGAATGAACGAGTGAGAGAACGTGGCAGAAAATATGCAGAAATTCAGTAGTGTGAGGAGGTATTATAAAGGGGACACGGGAGACAACTTCTAGTTCCCAAATCGCTTTGTCAATTTCACAACTGCTGTGTTGATGATACACAACGTTTGTGTTTGGTTTCTTCTTCTGCTTATATGGCGTTAAGTCCACTCACTGCACTGTGCTATGCTTATGTCAATAAACAGACTTTCTCTCTCTCATGTATCATTAATATGGCAGATGTGACTGGCTAAGGGTTTTTAGTCAGTAAATGCACTTAGTCTGTTCATCACACACAGCTACAGTATGACTTCAGAAGACTTAAAAAGGGCACTTTTAGGAAACTTATGCACTTTTTAATGAGCTAATGGGTGGGTGATATAAGGGTAGACATGATTAACCAGTAGAAATTTGTCAGCCAGTATAGATTTTTAACTTTTTTTAAAAACAAGTGATTTTCAGCCGCTGAAATGCAATTAGCAGTGAAAGAGTACTAATTTCTCTATATGCGCATTTTCTGAGTGCTGTCAGAGAGCGCACATGAAGACTGTGTTTTTCATGTGCAATCGCTCCAGCGGCCTCGTTTCACTTCCACGACTTTCAGCTCCACCCTGCTTCATACTACAGTGACCTTAAGTCTTTAATACTAGGGGTGGGAAAAAAAATCGATATTGCAATATATTGTTGTGCTCTCTGTCGCAATAAATAATCGATACACTAACGGCCAATATCGATATTTTATTACAACACAAAATGATTAATTTACCCGTCGTCAGTGTCACTGTCACTACCCAATATCTACCATTCTGTTTGCGGGGGGCGCTGTTCGAGTAAATAGGGGTAAAGTGGCGGAAGCAGCGGCCAGTGAAGAACACAAGTTATCTAACAAGAACGAGATGAAGCGCAGAAAAAAGAGAAGTGAGAAGAATGGCGGAAAATAACGAAAAACAAATCAAAGACGCACCCGCTAGTTGAGCATGCTGATCAGTTACGCCTGTTTCACACATACTCCGTCTGCAGTGCGTATGCGTTGAGTATTTTTTTTTCCGCACCCATGTTAACGGATTAGAGCGTTCACACTGCACGCGGTTGCTGTCCGGCAGTACGTCCCAGAAGCGGTTCGCAAGTGCATTCAAGTGCATTGAATAATACGTTGTTTATTATACGTTGAGTTTAAACGTGAATATATCTAGAATTGTATTAGTGTACTGTGAAAAGAATATCCCAATGCTGAAAAAGCACGTTTGTATTTGAAATCAAAATAACGGATGAATGGCGTGTTTGTGGTAAACAGCCGCAGATCAGGAACGGACTGCAAACGTGTCCTGTGTGAAAGCAAAACGAGTCCGTGCTGCTTCTGCATCGCATACGTAACGCACACGGACTGCATACGCACTGCAGACGGAGTATGTGTGAAACAGGCGTTTAGTGTTCCTCAAGAAGAATATGCCTTGATGAGACCACTGTCCAGGTTAACATAAAGCACTTTACAGTAACTTACTACTGACGTTTCAGTATCACGGTTTACACATGTTAGTTAATGTTCATGTTGTTTTTTTAATGTTTAGGCACTTTTATCTGTATAGCTGTATACTGTTTACATTTAAGACCAGGAGGCAATGAGTTATTATGCAAATGTATATTTCTTTGCACAGTGTTGGAAATGTTGGCATTAATAAATGCATAAGATTTCCTTATTATGGGTATTTTTTTCTTTTTCAGTCACATATATTGTGATATATCGTTGATGAAATTTCTTCCAATATATTGAATATCGTAGATATCGTGAATCGTGATATTATCATTATCGTGGGCCACATATTGCCACAGAATTGAATCGTGAGTTACCTGTATCGTCCCACCCCTATTTAATACATTAACTCCATGGACATGATTTCTGCCGAGTCCTGACGGATTGTATCGGCTGTGGGAATGAAGACAACAACTCCACACTAAACCAGGCGTCATCTAACTACGCCTTTGTTTCTTTGTTTGTTATGAATATGCGCCCTCTAGCGGCAAAAACGTACATATTGTGCCTTTAAATAATTCTAAACATTTTACAACATTTTAAACCACCAAATATCATCATTTTTCCTATGTCCCCAGGCCTGTGTCTACCAGTTTGATGATGAATACAACACTTACCATAAAAAAAAAAAATATTGTCCACCCTGTTAAATTCGACTACTGGCCCTTTAAATGAAAGCTGGAAAAAGGAAATTACATCATATCAAATGGCTGACATCATTTCATTAGAGGGAAAACAACTGAAGAAGGTAAGAGAGAGCCTTTGTTTTGTTGTCTGTTTTTTATTTGTTTTATCTTTTTTATGTGGTCAGCTTCAACATGTCCACACTGTTAAGGGGAATATGAAAAAGTAAATATAAATTCTTATTTGCATATGTATAATTTTAAAAACATTCAATTCTTTATACAGACCTTTTGTGTTAGCATTTTTTGTTCACACTAATGGCTGATTTTAGGTCAAAATATCCACCCTGTTAAGATACATTTAGTAAATGGATCCTTAAATTTATATACCTATATTGACCAAAATTATTTAGTCATAATTACACAACAATTGTGTGAAAAAATGTGTTTACTTTTTAAAGTGTTATGATGTCCACAAGGCAACGAATATTGAATGACCTATTCCCCTCAACAGGTTCGATATGGAAAAATGGTGATATTTGATTTAAAATGCTGTAAAATGTTTAGAATTTTCTCAAAAACAGCTGTGTTCCTGTTGGTAACTATCACCACACCACCCCAGGTAACCCTCTCCACCGGGTCTGCTGGGTTCAGAGCGAATGAGAAAGAGCTCACCTGTGATTGGCTGAAAGCAGCATGGTTGCCATTGAAGGGAGATTTGCGTTCCTTGTCGCGATGGTGACGGCTGCTGTGTTTACTGCGCTGGAGCTGCTGCCTCAGCTTCACAATCTAAAACATGGAGAGAGAAAGAGACTGTTAGGACTGAAATTATTCCTCACTTTAAGTGAAATGAGAGGGAGCATAAAATTAAACTACACTGATGGTGATACCATCAGGCTTTGTTGTTTATTTTACTGTAAGTTATGTCTTATTAAATTCTAGCACTAGATGAGTCAGAGCCCAGGGTCAGATAGGATTATTGATATTCTCATGGCACTGCATTCCTCACTGTATTCAGGTCATTTTTTACATACACAAATAAACACCCAAACCCTCTCTCCACCCCAAACACATGCTTTCAAAAACGCAATTGATCAATTACATTACTCTTTCCTTTATAAACATCCGTCTGTTAAACAAAAAACAGATACACCCTCCCGCTCACTTCTCTCTCACTCTCTTCCTAGGGAAGAGAAAGGCAATATGTGTACAGATGGGGTCGGATGTCAAGTTTAAGCCCAGCCTCAAGTCAGTAAATACTGGCTATAAGCAAAGTCCTTAATGAGGTGTTAGCATAATCTCACCTGTAGCTGCCAGGATGTGACAACATTAATTCCCACAGAAGCATTTCTGACCAGGGCTTAATGGGTGCTTGTGGGCTTTATCTGTGTGTGACTGTGGTGAAAAGGTGTTTGGTGCTCATTTGAGAGGGTACATTATGTAGTGTTTGTACCAGAGACAACAGCTCTGTTCCAAAACTACAAGAGGTCCCTCGCAACCTACTGAAGCTGGTACCTAAGGGAGCATCCTAACTGAAACTGAACCTTACATTTGAGTGATTTGAAATGGTATGCATAGGTAGCAAACAGCACTACTCCTGCAAACCACAATAATACTGCATTCAAATGTCAGAATTACAGTAATTACAAGATCCTGACTTCTTTATACCACTTACATATATTTAATACCCTACCCGCCTACCTATCCATCCACCTATCCATCCATCCATCTATCCATCCACCCACCCATTCATCTAGGGCTGCATGATACATCGTTTCAGCGTCGTCATCGCGATGTACGCATGTGCGATAGTCACATCGAGGCAGTCACGATGCTGGGCAAAATAAAAATAAAATTATGTGTGTCTGATTTAAAAATTTACTTTCTATATCTCTAAACTTTCTATTCACGGATCTATATTTGTCTAATATAAAGTAATTAACTCATATTTAAGGGTTCTTTAAAAACTACAAAGCACACATTGCTTCACCTACTTCATGCATGCAGTCTCTGCGTGCGCACATACTCTTTGGTGCGCATGACGAAATGAGCGCGGGACGGGAGAAAAGCGCCGAAATGGAAGATTTGGTCACAAAAAGAAACGCAACGTCGGTCGTATGGAAGTATTCTGGATACAAAAACGATGATGCTGACCAAAAACAGGTGCTTTGTCGGACTTGTTTGTCGGACACCAATCCATCCATCCACCTACCCACCCATCTATCATATATCCATCTACCCACCCATCAACCTATCATAAATCTATCCATCCACCTACCCACCCACCTATCATATATCCATCTACCCACACATTTAGCTATCCATCCATTTATGTATCCACCCACCTACCTACCTATCTATCTATCCATCCACCTACCCACCCACCTATCCATCCATCAATCCATCTACCTATCCATCCACCTATTCATCCATCCCTCAATCCAGCTATCCACCCTTCCACATACCTTTCCATTAGTGATGCTCCGATTGATCGGCCACCAATCATGATCGGCCGATATTGGCTTAAAATAGCTTGATCGGCGAACCCCAAAAGCGCCGATCAAAAAAGCCGATCACTTGACGTAAATTACTCGCGCGACTTTTTCACACGTGCATGCACGGCGCACAGGTAAACAACAGCAGAGCGGAGCTTACCAGTGGCAACATGCAACATGAGTACTAAATTCCTTATTCGTTTTGTAAGGGTAGTCTTGTTATTGGGCATGTGACTAAGTTGTGCGTGTACAGAGCGCTGACTGTAGTTCTGCCGGAGACGTTAAAGTTTACTTTCGATTTCATTCTCTGCTATCTTCAGTGAGTGGTAAATGTGCATGCTTGACTGTAAATGCATGTATCTTTCTATACCCGTCATATTGCAATAATGTTACCGTTGTATGTCTGATTGTTGTCATCAGTTTATGTTGTAGTTCAGTTCATACAGAATGAGGAGGTGTCCGTGTAATTCACGTGCGTATGTTTAGCGCCATTTTATCGCATCGTAATTCTAATTAACGCATATAGATGTTACTGAGGTGAATGTTTATGTTTCCTATATACAGACGGATTATGATATATCGTATTTAATTCAGTCTAAACCACATTTTACTACCTTTATCCTAATGACTGTGCAATGCTGGATAATATAATCCTTACATCATCTTAAAAAGCAGCTACAAATAACAAGCAAAGAACATTTACATTATCAAACAACTTCATCACTAACTAGTGTTGCCTAGTCTAGTGCGAGGTGCACTTTAAAAAACACTAACTATGTGTTATCTCTAACTATGGTCGATACACGATAATATCGTCTACAACCCTAACTTGGTGGTTCTTCAAGATCTTGACTGTAGCCTATTTCTACAGTTGTTTTTTTTCAATATAGTTAATTTAGAGTTAGTTTCATTTCTACGAATGGTGCAAACTCTGCTAGATTATAGATAAAAGATTCCCATTCCCCTGCCATTCTGTGATCGGCAGTGATCGGCAATCGGCAGATCATGATCTTGGTGATCGGTAATCGGCCCCAAAAAGGCTGATCGGAGCATCTCTACTTTCCATCCATCCACCCACCCACCCATATAGCTGTCCATCCATCTATATATTCACCCACCTATCCATCCACTTATCCATACATCCACCTAATCACCCACTCACCTATCATCTATCTATACATCCATCCATCTACCTATCCATCCATCCACCTACCCACAATTAGTCCATCCACCTACCTATCTATCTCCCTAGCCACCTACCTATCATCTATCCATCTATCCATCCGTCCATCCATCTATTCGTCCATCCACCTACTTACCCACCCATCTATCCTTCCACATACCTATCCATTCTCTGTCTTACATGATTTGCCCCCAATGCACAGCAATGCAGAATGCAATGCAGTGCATTCTGGGGTACCCTTCTGTCTTCTGCCTCAGAATTTTGAAAAAAAACATATGCCATGCCAGCTCTCCTATGATACCTAAAAAAGGTTGTCTAGGTAAGCTGCTCACTAGGTTTCCATCAGATTTGCCTACAGCGTGTGAGTGCACATAAGACCTGCTGACTGTTTAGAGAATGATTAACTATGAAGTGGAACACTAGTACACACACACACACACACACACACGAGTTTAGAGTTGATGGAGCGGTGAAAGATGGCAGTTGAGATAACGAGTGGCAGAAGATAATGTATGTACAGACACCTGTGAAACCCTGGCACTCAAGGGGCACAGCAGAGACATACGAAGGGAGGAGACCCTTGAAGTGGTGGAAGAGAGGAAGATGACAGGCTGAATAGAGAGAACAGTGTATGAAGCCACTGGAGGATGTGACAGGGGAAGGAAGGGTGCATGCACAAACAGGAGGAAGGGAGGGTGTAATGCGAGTTGACACCAGGCTGCTTCTGGTTCACTAGAGCCTGCCAATAATATGATAATGACACAGCCTCCATCTTTCCCTCCCCACCACCCCCAACAGCCTGTTGCTGCCCTGTCTCCTCGTCCACAATCTCACACGGGGGAGAGAAAGACAATGAGGGGGTCCAGCCCCGGCCCTGCTTTTGCTGAATGGAACAAAGCGCGGGGGAGGAGAGGAGATCAGGCCCTAAACGCGTCCTGACCTCTTTTAGCTGGTCAGTGCTGCCGCAGGAGGCTGAGCGCTTGTGACAGCCCCTCTTCTTCTCTTCGCATTCATCGGCCCAGGCGCTGGGGGTCTGTGGGAGACACACATGAGACAGTCAGACAAGAAACAATACGTTTTGATCATCACAGCATCGTATTGTTTCTAGACTTGTGCGTATGCTGATACAGTCTTTTGACTCTTGTCCAAAATAAACACTCGCCAACGCCAACTAAGAATAAAAATTGTGGTTTAACTTTGGGAACTGCAACATTAGCAGTTTTAATCAGATTGACACGAATGTCATTTTCATCAGTGGAAAAGTTATCAGAAGTTTATCAAGGACGTTTTAAGTTTTGTTGTTTTTGCCAGAACTCCATGTGATGGATTTTTTGCTCTTACTTTTTCTAATTAAGCCAACAAAACCTAAATAAGAGGAAGAAAATCATGTTTTGACAATAGGCTGATCATGCATATGAAATATCTGCACTTCAACATACATACAAATATATAAATATACAGTACATACAAAACTTTACCAAATATTGCAGAAAGTTAATTTTGTGCTCTGTACACCACTATAAAGAGCTGTTTTACTGTTAGAAAACGGAGATCTCCATGCTCCTCATGTTTTATGACCATATCAATGGGCTGTCTAGCATGCCCTTTAAATTAATTCATGCACAATGTCACAAAAAGACCCCTGACAGGAGAGATCACCCTCACCCACACACACACAGTGAAGGCATGAAGCCGGGGGATGGTGAATCTAATTCAGGACTTCATCCTGTATACAACCCTGCTCATCTTTACACAGAACATGGCTGGTGTAACTTCTTTGCAAACTTCCTTCCTAAATGTAAAAATACAGCTGCTGTTGCCAAAGACAAGCATGGAGAGGCACACAGGGCATAGGGCGGCTGGCTCTGAGCTTCCTTTGAGTCAAGTCTCTGTCGCTCAAGTGTGATATAGCTCTCGAAAAGATAACCGCAAACACTGCAGCCAAAGCAGAGACGGATGCTGTCTTCTGACCCTGCATAGACAGCAATGCAACTGACACGTTCAAGGGTAAGAAAGGTAGTAAGGACATTGTTAAAAAAAGTTCAAGTAAAATCGGTGGTTCAACCTTAATTTTACGAAGCTACGAGAATACATTTTGTGCTCAAAGAAAACAAAAATAATGACTTTCGATTTGCGTTTTTTGCATTTTCGTTGGACTGGTTAGAAAAAACATTCGCATTTTCGGTGCATGAATGTTTGCGGCCTATGTGGAAGCATTTATAGGAATCTGATGTTTTATTCCAAAGCGCCATCGCAACCGATATTTGTTTTGCTTTTTTGCATTCAGTGTTGACAGGCCTTTAATCCGCATAACTTTTGCTACGATTACACCTGTTATTTACACTACTCCGGCATTTTCGACCCTCAAAAATGGAGACTTTCGAAAACTGCAGTCCCCGTTTTAGTTTAAATACTCCTGGCCTACAATTTAGGGTAAGCGGACCAAAATGGAGACTTTTGAAAATGATGTTGTGGCTGCCTACATTCGCTCTGCCTATCCTTGAAGATTGGAATATTGCATAAAACATTTGCAAGTAAGCTCCGTTTCCATCCAACAAGTCAAAGAGAACAAAATCGTCACTTCCTGATTTCAGAATGACCATAGCAACTTTTCAGATGCTGTGGAACGAGATTGTTTCGCTGTTTAGTCAGGTTTTGCAATCCCATTCCACAAAGTCACATGATTTTTTTGATGCGTACGGAGGAATTTATTCGGCAAATGCATTTCCCATTATTTCGCATTAACCCTTTCACTCAAAAAACACCTCAAGTGAGCGTAAAAACTTTTTTCTAATTAAGGGATTTTTATTTGAAATGTGGCGTTTCCATCACTCGTTTCTGATGCAATACTTCAAAATGCACATAAAAACAAGGTGATGGAAACATAGAATAACATCATGATCATTGTTGTACCCACAGATATGTATAGGTAGATTCCCCATTCAACCACTCCAAGTACAAAGATGCGTCCGCAATCTAAATAATAGGACATCTACCTATACATATCAGTACCTGCAAGAATGGTCATGTGTCGTGTTTTAAAGTAAAAACGCACTAGTGTAAACAGATACTTTTTGTGTGCAAAAAGTTCTTCGGTGTCAGTCTTTGACATCAAAACGCTGTGGTAGTTGCGTTGCTGTCTATGCAGGGTCAGAAAGCTCTCGGATTTCATCAAAAATATCTTAATTTGTGTTCTGAAGATGAACAAAGGTCTTAAGGGTTTGGAATGACATGATGCAGAGTAATTAATGATAGAATTTTTATTTTTGGGTGAACTATCCCTTTAAGCGATTATGTTCTCTGATATATGTGACCCTGGACCACAAAACCAGTCATAAGGTTACATTTTACAAAACTGAGATGTATATACAATATGAAAGCTCAGTAAATAAGCTTTCTATTGATGTATGGTTTGTTAGGATCGGACAATATTTGGCCGAGATACATCTATTTGAAAATCTGGAATCTGAGGGTGAAAAAAAAAATCAAAATACTAAGAAAATCACCTTTAAAGTTGTCCAAATTAGGTTCTTAACAATGCATATTACTAATCAAAAATTACATTTTGATACATTTACAGTAAGAATTTTACAAAAAATCTTCACGGAACATGATCTTTACTTAATTTCCTAATGATTTTTGGCATAAAAGAAAAATCAATAATTTTGACCCATACAATGTATTTTTGGCTATTGCTACAAACATACCCCAGCGACTTAAGATTTTGTGGTCCAGGGTCACATATCATCGTCCCAATCCGACTAATACTAAAAATAAAAAGCTAGTACTCAAATGGTCACTGACAACAACTACTGCATATACACTTTATGCACTTTTTTTTTTTTTTTTTTAAGTGTGTGAACTGGGCATATCATGCACCTCTACATGTTTCAAACAGTAGTATGCTAGATTGTTGTCTAGGTTAATTCAACAAAGTGGCATCCAGCTATCATCTTGGAAAAAGAAATGAATATACACTACTAAAAGTTCAGCTTTGAAATCACAGAAATAAATCTGATTTTAAAATATATGTTCAAATAAAAAAACAGTTATTTTAAATAATAAAAAGATTTTAAAATCTGACTGTTTTTGCTGTACTTTGGATCAAATAAATGCAGGCCTGTTGAGCAGAAGAGACCTTTAGAAACATTAAATGTCATACTGTTTAAAAACGTCTGACTGGTAGTGTATAACATTTGAATCCAACTTTAACTTAGTCCTTAAATAGCATAATTAGTTTTGGCCGATCCTATCAAATAATGTGTCAAGAACAAGATGTTAACAACCATGAGTAATATTACTTCTGGCAATTCATCACAGTGGAATATAAGGTTGTTTGCGTTGCAAACTGTATGGAAAATTCTTTGCAGTGTGCTTTGTTTTATACTACTGTTTTTGGCAACTGTAATAAATCTTACAGGCATTCCATGGGTACAAAAAAAAAAAGCAATGCCAATCCACCCACAGAGAGCTGTCGCCTCAGAAACCCTAATGAGAACAGAAAACATGAACATTCCTCAAACATGTGACATACTTCACTAAAACACAGCATTCTGTTAGGAAAAGTAGTATTTGGTAGTTCAAAGTAGCTAAAACAATACAACCGGGAAACACTTTAGTCACCTACAGCTCTTATAATCAGTAGTCCACGTCAGCCTAGAGAGTTATGGGAATCGCTCAGCTGTGAGTATGAACACACCATGGTCTTACTTATGCACTCAAATCACTTATTGGCACACAATAACACTACAAAAACAAACACTAATGGTAGCGAGCATCATAACACACACACACAAACACACACACACACACTCACACTAAGATTTGTTTGGAAACCTCTTGATCAGGGCTTGTCTTTGTCCCTCCCCGCTGGGTAAGTGCAGCCTCCCGCTGCCGTTAACGGCACGACACCAGAGATTCAGCCTGTGGGTTTACACCATAAACAACTCTAGATCATTCTACACCCAATACACTCAACATGTCTGTACTAGCAAGTTCACAAACTTTCACTCAGAACACCGTATGGTAATTTATTATCGGACAGCTATGGCCTTATTTAGGTATCTGGCACAGATGAGGAGTGATCTTGTGTTGAGGAGGTATGGAAAAGTAATCTTGTTGCCTCAGCCTCTCTCAATCATTCAAAGGTGTGAGCCAAATGTGTAAAACACAGGACAGAAAAAATAAAATCTATGGCACTGGAAACAGCCCAAGGCATTAGCTGTCAAAACTCAACCAATCAAAGCACTTTAACAAGCGAATGTGCTCTTTTTTTCTATCACGCTCATGTTATTAAATCAAACCCAATAACCGCAATCGTGCTCTATACCTTACTGGTGTCAAAATTCACCCGTGTTTGGCAGATTGTGTTCGTGCAAGCATCCTCACACATTAATTAGCAGGTCCATTCATCAGAGAGACACACACTGACACACTTTCCTTTGGCCTCGGACACAAATGGTGATAAACACGTGTGGGGAAACCAGTCGACTCTCCTCTGTGTACAGCCTGAGGCTCTATCTCTCGACACATAAGAGACATTTGTTCCAATTCACATTGCCTTCAAACAAACACTTAACGTCAGCTGACATCACATACACTAGTGTACATACATTGTCAAGAGTGTACGATCAAAGCTAGACTTTCGCTCTGTCACGGCTTAAAGAAAACATTACAGTAAAATTACCTTCTTAATAAATGTTCACCGGTGCAAGAGCTAAATCTTTGCTTTTATCAAAATGTTACATCCAGTTGAAGACAAAAGTTTACATACTCCTTGCAGAATCTGCAAAACGTTAATTATTTTACCGAAATAAGAGCGATCATACAAAATGCATGTTATTTTTTATTTAGTACTGACCTGAATAAGATATTTCACATAAAAGACGTTTACATATAGTCCACAAGAGAAAAGTTGCATTTTTTAAAAATGACCCCGTTTACAAACTGTTTTGTTACCTGAAGGATCCACAGCTGTTATTTTTGGTGATAGTTTGTCCTAAACTGCCTGCTATTCATCAGAAAAATCCCTCAGGTCACATAATTTTTTGTTGGTTTTTCAGCATTTTTGTGTATTTGAACCCTTTTCAACAATGACTTTGATTTTGAGATCCGTCTTCTCACACTGAGGACAACTAAGGGACTCATATATGCAACTATTACAGAAGATTCAAACGCTCACTAATTCTCCAGAAAGAAAAAAGATGCACTAAGAAAACTTTTAAACAGAATGAAGATGTGTACATTTTTCTTATTTTTTATCATATTTTATCATATATTGCCCTTCAGAAGCTACTGACATGTTTCTCAGAAGAAAAAATAAGCTAATAAAATAAGTTAAATTTACTCTGATCTTCAAATTTCTGAAGTTTGATCCTTCTGTAAGTTGCAAGAGTCCCTCAGTTGTCCTCAGTGTGAAAAGATGTATCGTAGAATCATACAGTCATTGCTGAAAAGGGTTCAAATACACAAAAATACTGAAAAACCGAAGAATTTGTGGGACCTGAAGGATTTTGCTAAACAGCGGGCAGTTTAACTGTTCAGGACAAACAAGTGACTCGTGAACAACTAGCACTAAACAAAAACACAGCTGTGGATCATTCAGGTAACAACACAGTATTAAGAATTTTTATAAATTCAACTATTATTTATATGTAAACATCTTTTATGTGAAATATCTTATTCAGGTCAGTACTAAATAAAAAATAACATGCATTTTGTATGATCCCTCTTATTTTGGTAAAATAATTAACATTTAGCAGATTCTGCAATGTATGTAAACGTTTGACTTCAACTATATTTACTGTACAGTTAAACATTCAGTTTCAAATGCATCAGAATGAGAAGCTAATATTGCTTTTAAAGTAAAACAGCATACAGATTAAGTAAAACACCATGAGATGAAACGTTTTATGAAATTTAAGTAAAACTGGATATTCAAGGAGGGGGGAAAAAGTAGGGCAGGATTAAATTTTTTACAAGTAGAATGAAATGTGAAAAGTTGACATAATATCCCAGGGTTTATAGGAAGATTAGGAAAAACAACTCTTCTCAAACTCTCCTGGCACCTGTTGATAAAAGCATTAGCAGCCTTGATGACGTCAGTCAAAAAGGAAATGTGTTTCAGTGGGAAAGCAAGTTATTGTAGCACAATAAAATCAGAAAAGAATACCGGTCAACTTGATTTCAGGCTGACTTTATACATGAATAGGGAGCATTCATGGAAACATGTCAAACATGTTTCAATTCTGACAAGTTAAAAGAAAATATTAAAAAATACAATTTTTAATTACTCACCCTCATGTTGTTCCAAATCCGTAAGACTTTCGTTCATCTTCAGAACACAAATTAAGATATTTTTTATGAAATCTGAGAGCTTTCTGACCCTGCTTTCACAAGCTTACTGACTAGTTTTTGTGTGCAAAGAAAACAAAAATAACATGTATTGTGGTACTTTCATGAACGCACATCAAAGATTGACATGGAAAAGAAGTCGTCGTTATTTTTGTTTTCTTGGTGAACAACTGATGTCACATGCACTATTATATCAATTTCCTTACTACCTTTCTGGGCCTTGAACATGGTAGTTGTGTTGCTGTCTATGCAGGGTCAGAAAGCTCTCAGATTTTATCAAAAATATCTTAATTTCTGTTCTGAAGATAAAGGTTTTACGGTTTTGGAATGACACGAGGGTAAGTAATTAATGATAGAATTTTCATTTTTAGATGAACTATACCTTTAAGTCGAGACAAGAACAGAGCTAAAGCCACAACAAGAGAGAAATCAAGATGTGGCTGAACAAGCCAGTAGGATAAAGTTTCTCTTCTTAATTAACTTCATACCCTGTGAACCTCCACGAGTGGAGCCGGAGGAGCAGTGGCTCCGGTGCCCGGGCATACCACTCCTAACCCTCCCCAGCATTTATTCCTCAAAATTCCTTTCTTTCTTTGTTTAATTAATCCGTGCATGTGCTTCTTTCTTCTGCGCTCTTTTCCGCTTCTCTCACTATTGTTCTGCTGGTTTCCTCACACTCATCTCCGTCTGATCCCTCTTTTCTTCATCTCTTTTTTTTCTCCTCTTCATTGCCGCCTACTCCCTTTATAAACTTCTGCTTTTTCTACCTCCTCCTCTCTTTCATGCTCTCTGCAGGCTTCCTCTTTTCCTATATGTGTGTTAAAGTGGATGGTGACCAAGCGCTTTGTAATGGTGTGGTATTCAGTTTACCCTGCGTCACATGGGCCTGTTTACACTTGGTATGAACATCTGCCTCAGACGATACGATATTCAAAATAAATTCAAAATAAATTAAAATTAATACATAAATACATATATATATGTACAGCTGAGGTCAAAAGTTTACATACACCATGCAGAATCTGCAAAATGTTTATTGCATACAAACTGCACAGTATTTTTGATTTAGCACTGACCTGAATAAGAAATTTCACATTAAAGACGTTTACAGAGAGAAAATAAGTTACATTTATACAAAATGACCCTGTTCAGAAGTTTACATACACTTGATTCTTAATACTGTGTTGTTACCTGAATGATCCACAGCTGTGTTTTTTTTTTTGTTTAGTGATAGTTGTTCATGAGTCTCTTGTTTGTCTTGAACAGTTAAACTGCCTGCTGTTCTTTTTTTTTGTTCAGAAAAATCATTAAGGTCCCTGAGGGACTCATATGCAACTATTACAGAAGGTTCAAACGCACACTGATGTTCCAGAAGCCGGGGGGTGAAAACTTTTGAACAGAATAAAGATGTGTAATTTTTTTTTCATGTAGTACTGCCCTTCAGAAGCTACAGATGATACGTATGTGTTTCCCAGAAGACAAAATAAATTTACCCTGATCTGCACATTTAAATGTTTTCACCCCCATTTCTTAATGCATCGCTTTTTCCTTCTGAAGCGTCAGTAGCTGTGTTTCCATCCACCTATTTTTATGCGCATTTTGGAATATCGCATAAAAAAAATCTCTGAATGGAAACGAGAAAATGCGCATAAATTCTGAAAATGCGCATAAAAAACTTATGCGCACAACTAAGTAGGATAAATTTTTTATCCGATAAGAAAAAATGCGCATAAACTACGATGGAAACACTTTCCCGAATAAATTCCTCCATGCGCATTAAAAAAGTAATGTGACTTTGCACGCTGGAACGGGATAACTTGACTAACCAGTGGACCCATCTTTTATACTGTACATCAGAAATGTTGCATCAGAAATGTTGTTTTGGTCATTCTGAAATGTTTCCTTCAGCGGTTTCGTCACTTGCCCACCACGGCACCGGCCCTGTGGTCGTTTTGATTATTTTATAGAAATAAAAATCATTTAATTCAGTTAGAGAACAAACAGTACAATTAAAAACTGAATGCGGCTGCTCAATGCAGTGTGCCTAACAACAGTCACATCCGCGGTATGAGTCCGATTTCATTTATCACATGAGGAGTGAGGTGAGAAAGGCAAGACGTTGCCGAAAGATTTAGTTTTAAAAGTATTTTGGATTTTAAAAAGGCCTGTTGACTGTTTTCGTTTATCTAAGGTGATTTTGGAAGCTCATTGGAAGAACATTTGTTTCTTATTTATTTGGTTCCACCGTGTTTGCCAATTTTCAGTAGGTCTATTTTTCATAATGAAACTTTGTGGAAGTTATTTAACAGTTGTTTATTTGTTTTTGTTAATAAATGAATAATTCTACGTTTAAAATAGACTAAGTGAGTTTGTCGTACTGTTTTGTTGTTGTCCATTCAATCAATTGGCGCCGAACTGCCGCTAAATCGAAGGTGAAAGTAAAATGCTTACGGACATTTACAAGCTTTTAAAAGCGAATAAAAGCGTGGAAATAAGAGAAAACTATCCCTCAACCTTTCCCTCGGTGATACCGGTACTGCCCGTGTTGTCACATGTCAATTAACCGCTGGGGAAATCTGAAAATTATTATTTTCATGACTTCTCCTTGTTTTTTTTTTGTTTTTTTTATATTTAGTGAAAGTTTATCAGGAAGTGACGATTTTGTTCTCTTTGTCTCGTTGAATGGAAACGGTGCTTTGTGCGCAAATGTTTTATGCGATGTTCCAGTTTTGCGCATAAGTTAAATTCGCATTTTTGGATGGAAACATAGCTAGTGAGCGTTTGAACCTTTGAACATGGTGTGAATGTAAGCGATCTGATCATTTTTCCAACATAAAAACATTTCAGACCTGGGTTACACTTGTATTTAGTGCTATCCATTTGTGATCGGCCAAAACAGTAGTGTAAACTAGGTTACGGACACACACATGCACCTCTCTCATCTGCTTAGATGCCACACAAAAGCAGATTCCAGTCTACGTTTATTCCCACTCCTGCAGTCTGAGAATATTTTACGACTGTGACTTTAGTCGGGCCTGTAATGACTCAACCTGACTGCTTAGTTCATTGCTTAAAGACAACAAACAGTCCATCTCTTTCTGAATGCTGCTGCAAGTGTGTCTGTGAGTGTGTGTCGTCTTTCAGCTGTGCTGCTCTACAGCAGTTCAGCTCCATGACTGATTCTGTTGTGCTGAGCGCAGGACTGGGCCGCCCAGCTCCTGACTCGCTCTCAGAGCTGCAGCCAACTGCCAGGATCACTTCCTCCTTCCCAGCAGTTTAAGATTTCCAGCGGAGCAGGCTGGCTACACACAAACACGGCTCTGTTCAGCAGCTGTGGACGCTGCACAGAGGGATCCTCTGCTGAGGAGGGGGGAGCATCTATCTGCTTAGGCCTGCCAGGACATACACAGTCGTGTGATACTCGCTTTCACACGCGTTTACAGATACACAAGCAGTTTGTCAGTCCAATTTAGCAGTTTGTGCTACAGATTTGGCATGCAAAGACTGTGGGGTTTGACTCGTCTTTTCTACAAATCCCACCCGGAGAATAATTTTCTCTCTTTCTGCACCCAGATGGGCGACACATCAGTACAGCCCTTACTCACTGCAGGCAAGCCTTTCATAAACGTACTATATTAAGCACTGGGATTGAAATTCTGGACAATAAGCTGTTAGTTCACTCCAAAAGGAAAATTCTGTCATTAATTACTCACCCTTATGTCGTTCCAAACCAGTAAGACCTTCAATCATCTTCGAACAGAAATTAAAATATTTCTGATGAAATCCAAGAGCTTTCTGTAAAGTAGTAAGAACATCAATACAAAAAGACTTTGTTTAACCATTTCTGTTGGAAAGCTGTCGGATTTCATCCAAAATATCTTAATTTGTCTTCCGAAGTTGAATGAAGGACTTACAGGTTGGGAATGACATGAGGATGAGTAATTAATGACAGAATTTACTTTTTTTTTTTTAGGGGAAGAATAAGTGTGGTTGTATTTAGGATAGGTGTGTGTGTGTGCGTGTGTATGTGTGTGTGTATGTGTGTGTGCGTGTGTGTGTGTGTGTGTGTGTGTGTGTGTACCTGGTATTCATCACATTGTGGGGACCAAATGTCCCCACAAGGATAGGAATACCAGTAGATTTTGACCTTGTGGGGACATTTCTCAGGTCCCCATGAGGAAACAGGTTTATAAATCATGCACAATGAGTTTTTTTGAGGAAGTAAAAGTGTGCACAATCTCCTGTGAGGGCTAGGTTTAGGTGTAGGGTAGGTGTAGGGCGATAGAAAGTACGGTTTGTACAGTATAAAAACCATTACGCCTATGGAATGTCCCCATAAAACATGTAAACCCAACGTGTGTGTGTGTGTGTGTGTGTGTGTGTGTGTGTGTGTGTGTGTGTGTGTGCGTGAGAGAGAAATAGAGGGTTGAAGTTACAGTAGGGCCTACGCTCAGAGTAGATTAACACAGAAACAAAGGGCTCTTTATAAACAGAGGGGTGCTGTGTTTGGACTCGCTTTGAAGCACGGGTCATGAGTAGAGGCCCTAGGTGTGTGATGTAACCCCAGTCAGCCAGTGAAAACTCATGAGCAAAGTCACTGGAGTTTAGCAGACCATGACAAAAACCAAGCAAAAAATATGCAAAACAACAGTGGGAATCAAAAGGACACAAAGTCACAAAAACACACACCACCTTCACAGCAGATCAACTCCCCTGTGAACTCCTATCACAAGGAGAAAAAAAAGAGAGAAGGGAAATCCCCAATTTCCGCTATGTAAATCATATTTTTTGCATGTCCTACCTGAAACTGAAGATTGATGACCCAACATAAATGCCCGCTGTCACATACACTAGAAGTCAAAAGTTTTTGAACAGTAAGATTTTTAATGTTTTTAAAGAATTCTCTTCTGCTCACCAAGCCTGCATTTATTTGATCCAAAGTACAGCTAAAACTGTAACTTTTTGAAATATTTTTGCTTAAAAATATAACTGTTTTCTGAATTTTAACATCATTACTCTAGTTACATGATATTTAGGAAATCATTCGAATATTCTGCTCAAAAACATTTATCTTATTATGTTGAAAACAGCTGAGCAGAATTTTTCAGGTTTCTTTGATAAATAGAAAGTTCAGAAGTACAGCATTTATCTGAAATAGAAATCTTTTGTAACATTATAAACATCTTTATCATCCCTTTTGATCAATAAAGCCTCCTTGCTAAATAAAAGTATTAATTTCTATAATATTCTATAATTCTATTTCTATGACTTTATGAGTTTTCTATGATTTTTTTTTATGTTTGATAAATGCTGATATTTGACTCTTTCTATTCCTCAAAGTATCCTAAAAAATGATCTCAACTGTTTTATATGTTGATAATAATAATAATAATAATAAAATGTTTCTTGAAGAGATAATCAACATATTAGAATGATTTCTGAAGGATCATGTGACACTGAAGACTGGAATAATGAAAATTTAGCTTTGATCACAGGAATAAATTACATTTTGAAATGTATATAAATAGAAAACTAATTTTAAATAGTAAAAATAATTAAAAATTTGAATCAAATAAATACAGACTTGGTGAGCAGAAGAGACGTCTTTAAAATAACATTAAAAATCATACCGTTTAAAAATGTTTAGCTGGTAGTGTATGTAGTATTTGTAATTGGACATTTAAGTCACTTGAGACATTAGACATTAGATAAGAAACAAAATGCATTATGAAAGAAAGACACCATGACCAAAAGTATAGCAATGTTCATAGTTAATATGATGAACTACACCTGTTGCAATACTGTTTAAAATGTAGGGTCAGTAAGATTTCTTTTTAAAGATATTAATACTTTTATTCAGCAAGGATATATGGTTAAGACATATATAATGTTACAAAAGATTTATAATTTAAATTAATGTTTGTTATAACTGTTCAGAAACATTATATTCAAAGAATCCTGAAAAAAAAAAGTTTTTTTTTTTTTGTTTGTTTTTTTTTTTACCTCATGTGCTGACATTTTTATATCTCAAGTCTCCAAACACTGTCCGGGGCCTCTGTACATTAAACCCTGATAGCAGGCAGTTTCAGGTCCTCACTAGAGCACTGTCTGGATAATCTGCCAGCTAAGCTTTTCTGTAACCCTATGAACTATTATCAAGAGGGGAATACAAGTCGTGAATTCCCCTTGAACGGGCTGTTATTCGGTATTCACCCATCTCTCTTTCGGCTGGACTGGAGCATAAGGCCTGTTACTGAGACAGTGCCAAATTTACCACAGGCTTTCTGAACACTGAACACCAGTGTTGGAAAATAGTTCAGATTTTCAGCCTGTCAGTGCAGAAGGGGATTATCATGACAAAAAGAACTTTCTTGTTAAAAAGTAACAAAGCTGGCAGGGCCACTGAGGTTTGTGGGCCAAGTGTGCGCACGGCTACGAATAGACTGCAGTAACATGGACACTTGTTAAAGGTTAATGCTTTTCTTCCACAGGTACATGGTGTTGTAAACCTTACAAATGGAAATCCCCCCTGGCAACAGCACAGATGTATCCCGCTCCATATTTTTTGGCCTAAAAACATTCCTCACGTCAGAAAATCCCTGTGATTGCTTAATGTAGGTGAACATTTTTCTGCACACCGGGGGAAGGAATTGACGTCCGCATGTTTGTCTTATTAAATGGATAGCTCTCTGATAGTTCACACATTCCACACATATCAAAACAAAACCCAGGAATGGGTGGTCCTCATTACACATGTAGACATGGCATTAGGTTTTTTGCAGGAAATGTGCACAGGCAAGTGGCGTTTGCCTGTGCAAACATGACACTCCAATTGTTAATATTGTTGGCATGTTGCTAGGGTTTTTTGGATGGTTGCTTAGTCAAAGGAGCCCACCCACAAGTCTCTATGGCTTTCTGAACTCTGTAAATGAGTAAAATCCCTCCTTCAAAGGAAGTATGTGGGGTTTACTGGCTGTTTTATCTTCTTGCAAAACAAATTTAACATCTTATCAATTAGGCTACATTTAGACTGAAGGCAAAAGTGGGCCAAATGACTCAGACCTGTTTATTTTTTTCTTTCATAACAGTGTGAACAGCACACACCACATGGAATCCAAGGGGTTTTTTAGTTTCAGATTTGGACCATCTCCATATGTGGTAGTAATCCAATACAGGTCTGATGTTTTCCAATGCAACTTCAGTCTGAACAGTCAAATCGGAATTGATGAGACTTTTGCGTCACTCTAGATTGACATTAAGTGTGTTCACACTTGTCATGTTTGGTTCGATTAAAACGAACCCTGGTGCGATTGCTCCGTTAGTGTGGTTCGTTTGAGAGTGAATGCTGCCATCTGAACCCTGGTGTACATCAAACAAGCACCAAAACCGCTTTCAAACAAACTCTGGTGTGGTTCAAATGAAACATGAACGCAACACGGACCGAATACTTCTAAATGAACCAAAAACAGGAAGTAGTGACAAGATGCGACACTATGTGACATGATTTCATGAAGGGAACAAGCTGTGTATCCAAAACGAGCAGAGGGCAAACGTAGAGCAATGAGGAGGTAAAGTGCCTTGTATGAGCTCTTTGGAAGTTCACAGGTGGTGAAAATAAAATCATATGCACGCAACAGTGAGTGCACTTAGTCCAGCAGACGGCATTAGGTATTCGACTTAAAGCGGCAATCAGCAGACCAATCAGTGAATGGGTACTTTGATGTCATACATCTGCAGTGCTGCTTTAAGTCGAATGCACCTTTTCCTTTTGTTTTGAGTATTTGGTGAGTTCTGTCACGAAATATACGTCATTTAACCCGACTAATCAGGTTTTAAATGTATCACTATTAGCCTAGAAATCTAGACGCACCCTAGCGGCAGCAAAAATTATTTTGCAGCCAGGTGGGTCTAGACACTCTCAATAGACCTTCTAGCTGCAAAAACCCAAATTGGGTCAGGCCAATCACAACGTGTATAGAGTAGGCGGGGCAGGCTTAACATATGACGACAGAGTTGCGACGGCTGCCACTTGAAAAACAAAGAATGGCGGCTGCAGCTGTCGAACAGCGGTCTTTCGAATCGGCTTTGGCCGCGACTCTGGAGGACTTGGAGTTAAGTTTTTCTTTAAGAAACGAGCAAAGAACGGCACTTAAGTCATAACGTCACTTAACGTCACCTTCTTCGTTGCTCTGATTGGTTGAAGCGCTATCCTATTGCGTGCATAGGGATTTTGAGAGACAACCGTTTATCCCGCCCCTCGGAGTAAGCCGCGTCTATGGAGAGTTTCCAGACTAAACATCTTGATGTAAGTCTGGCTCGCCAGGCTATATCACTATGCCTTTAGATTCGGTATCTCCAGCATGTACAATCAGACCTCTACAAATGATTCAGAATGCAGCAGCACGTCTGGTCTTCAATGAGCCCAAAAAGGCCTATGTCACACCTCTCTTCATATCCCTGCACTGGCTACCGGTTACAGCCCGCATCAAATTCAAGACACTGATGCTGGCCTATAGGACAGCCACTGGCTCATCTCCTGCCTACCTCCATTCACTACTTCAAATCTACACTCCCTCCAGAAGTCTGAGATCCTCTAGTGAAAGACGCCTCATTGTACCACCACAGAGAGGCATGAAATCACTTTCCAGAACATTCTCGTTCAACGTTCCTGTCTGGTGGAATGATCTTCCCACCCCTCTCCAGAATGCAGACTGCTGAAAACCCATCTTTTTCGACGCTATATTTGACTCAATAATATAAAAAAAAAAACTTTGTTCTCCTCTCTTTCTTGATCTTCCCTTTCTAGCCTCTACTCATCTAACAACGCCTAATATATGGTATTTTTGAGCACTTCCTTTGTTGATCTGCCTCCTTAAGATGAATCACTTGTTGTATTCCCAATTTGTAAGTCGCTTTGGATAAAAGCATCTGCTAAATGAATAAATGTAAATGTAAATGTATCTTTAGGTTCGCGGTCAAAAATGCCAGTGTGAACGCTAAGTGGACCAGGACCAAATGTATAATTTTCCTTTTTGGTCCGGACCACATGAACCATACAAACTGAACTACAAATGTGAACACACCCTAAATCACAACTCTGCACTGACAGGAGCCACACCAAAGATTTTACATAGCAGTAGCTCTTTAGTTACTTAGTTAATATGGAAGAGAGCCATGAGTGTAGTTAGTGAAAGACAGGGAGGTGTAAGTATTACAGTGACAGCTCTATACAAGCAATACCTCAGGTAACACTATGAAAACTACAAACTCTCATCCTCATCTGTGTCCTCCTTATTAGCTGCACACAAATTCATTTGATTTCTCAGCACATTTAGTGTATAAATGAATTTGTTGATTTCCTATGACCGCGTGGTGTGTGGTGTCTTTATTGTTGTTTCTTTGTGCATCTGGGTCAGTTCGGGACCATATCCAGTTCACACTCAAATCTCATTTCAAACTAATTTGAAAAAAATCAAAATTTGCATCTGGACAATAAATCAGAATTTAGTACTAAAGCTTACAGTGTGAACATCTACATAAGGGCCGTGTTTTTATACGTATTTTAATCGCATTAAAAACGAGTGATGAAAATGTCAATTTAAAAAATAATAATAATAAAAAAAATGTTTTTACACTTGCTTGAGGTGTTTTTTGTCTTCTGTGAAAAAGGGTTAAATTGAAAAATGGTATTTGCCGAATAAATACCTTAACGTGCATCAAACAAAGTCATGTGACTTTACGCTATGGGATGGCATAATCTGAATAACCAAGGGACCAATCTTGTTGCGCAGCATTTCAAATGTTTTTGTCTTTCTGAAATTCTCGAGAAAAGTCTGTCAAAGTATTTCTGTAGAATTGCCTACCAGAACGGTCTTACACAACTGCGTTCCCAAACAATGACCGCATTTATTGTGTTCATCTGCTCACTCTGAGGCGCAAGTCATTTATTATATATGAAAATGTTTACATTCATTGGCTTCTCCTACTTTTTCGTTTTTTAGTGCCAGTTTATCAGAAAGTGACAATTTTGTTGTCTTTGGATGGAAATTGTGCTTATATTTGCAAACGTTTTACACGACATTCCAATTTCGCACCTAATTTAAATTCACAACTTTGGATGGAAACCTAGCTAATGTGTTCTTGAGTTGAATGATGTGAGGCATAGTGCAGCAGAATGGAAAAGAATACAGGGTTCTGAGGCACGCTTTCACAATTCTGATTTTAGAACAGCAAGTTCATATCTCACAATTCTGGCTTTATAACATTAAATTGCAAGTTAAATCAGAATTGTGAGATATAAACTCGCAAATCTGAGAACACATCAGTTTTTTTTATTTACCACCTCAAAATGAGGGCTTTATAACTCACAATTGTAAGTTTATATCTCACAATTCTGAGAAAAAAAGTTCGAATTGCGAGAAAAAAGTCAGACTTGCGGCATACAAACTAGCATTTGTGAGAAAAAAATTATGACTTTATATCTCACAATTCTGAGAAAAAAAAAATCAGAATTGTATAATAAAAAGTCCCAATAACCTTTTTTTATTTTTTTATTCATTGGCAGAAACGGGGTTTCAATACATAACAGTTCACCTTTAAGTCCAGATATTGCATTGAATTTATGAAGCCTCTAGAAAGACTTTTTAAAAATCACTACTTAAATTCTTCATGATTCCTATCCCTAAGTCACACTATTTGAAGTATCAATCTTGTGAGCAACTCAATAGGTGACGTACCAAAGGGTTTGTTCGACTCTACCCATAAGCAACGGTAATAGTGATTCAAAAGCTTGTCCTAACAAGCACTATTAAAAGTAGTATGACAGTGTATTTCCTCGCAAATGCCTCTGTAAGCTTCAAAAATGAGTAGTAACATTTCACCATCAGACACCCGTAGGGCCAGTCCATAACCATGAGAACTGCTGCTACGTGGTACAAAAACCATTCCCAATAAAACGTTTCAGAGATTTCGTTCCAAAGATCCGGCCTCTTCGCCAAGGGTGTGAGCTGATGTAATTTCAGCACCCATTTATCTTAAATGAGGAAGTTTTCAGGTATGGCTTCTTGAGAACGCTCTTGAGAACAGCTTAGCGTGCGTGTCTGATCAGGTTTCTTTATTATTGTAATTATGATGCGCCGTGGCAGAAGGCTCATGTAGAACTTTTTCCCCTCCCATGACTTTCGCAGGGCGTCTGACAAAGCATGAAACATAACCTACAGCACTGGAACTAGCAGCTTCAACTCGTGTGCCGTGCAGTCCATAGTAGTACAAAACCGCTAGGTTACAGAACGCACACTCTGCTGATCCTGTATCAGCTATAAATCTGTTACAGCTGGTGTATACAGATTCACACAGAGTGCATTCATGTGTGTGTGTGGCTGCATATTTCTCAGGGAGAGCTGCAAAGGACTTCATCAAGTGTTGTTGTTTGGTCACTAGGTGTGAGCTCAGCTCCCTGGCAACTGACACCGCCGTACGGATCCAAGATCTGGTTATTTTGGCGTGATGGTCCAGGGAGAAAGAGCGAGCTCTGCAAATGTCGGCCAAATTCCACACTCGCCTCCAACTCGCCAAGTTCCCTTTGCACTCATTGTGAGACAGGCACACTGCTGACAAAAAGAGCTGGGTGGAGGTCTAGGATCTCCAGAGGAAAAACACACACTCTCACTCACACATAAGCTCAGGCTTTGATGAGAGAGAGTAAGTGAAGACCCTAGAGATGCTGGGCGTTTAATCTGTGATGCTTTTTCTTGTTATGCTGGGTTCCTAATGAACACCATGCCTCTGACATCACTTCTTTTTTAATATATGGCTCTTCACTCTTTATATCAGACTCACACCAATAACTCATTTGTCATAATTACAGCAATAAATAATTAAGAAAATATTTTTTTGCTGTGCAAAACTTCTTTGTTAATGTTCAGATCTGTACTGGCCCTGTGGTGCTTCTGGAAGAAAAATAAACTGGAAAAAACAGGCAGCTCCAGGAAAGAATGCAGCTTGATGGTGGACTGTCTGCCTTCACCAGAAATATGCCGCAGTTTCCTCTCATCTCTCAACAAACCAGGGAGAGGCTTCCTCCTTTTCACTCTCTCTCTCTCTCTCTCTACAGACTGTCTTTCTCATGCATAGTAACTTTCACATTATACGTCTCTCACTTCATAGTTAAATCAATTCTTTTGTATAGGGCTAAATTAACGTCTGTGTTTAGACCTGTGGAAAAAACAACATTAAAATCCCAGAGTAATAGACGTTAATAGCTACTCACAAATGAAGGCAAGAGAGTGCGTGTGAGAACACATCTGTGTGGCCAAGAGGTAAAAGAGTGATGGCTTGTTTTGAGAGGGGTTTATTTTGCATTTATCCATTAATAAAGTTTGTATTTATTTTGGTGCAATTACAGCATTATTCTACTACTATTAAACTATGATTCCAGCTAAATACAAGCTGACTGATTGTAATGTTAGTTTATTTGACCAGGACTGTGCTAAATTTATCTTGCCTTGAAGGGATGTTTCACCCTAAAATGTCAATTCTGTCATCATATACTCACCCTCACGTTGTTCCAAACCTGCATGACTTTATTTATTCTGCAGAACATAAAACAGATCATTTGAAGAACTGTTTGTCTATACAATGATAGCCCACTTTGGCCAAAAACATCAAACCTCTGATGACTTTCATTGTTGGGACCAAAAATATCTTTGTTCTGTTTCAGAAACAAGGAAGTCACACAGGTTTAGAACAACATGAGGGTGAGTACTGTACATATGACAGATGATTTAAGCATTTTCTTTAGGAATCAATGTTGCACTACAGACCCACAATAGTTATTGCTGAAACCGATGCATATTGCATAGTTTGTTTTGACACATTTGGTAAAGTAAAAAAAAAACCCTGCACCACAAAACAAGCCTTAAAGGAACATTCCACTTTTTTTGGAAATAGGCTCATTCTCCAACTCCCCCCGAGTTAATAAGTTGATTTTTACCGTTTTGAAATCCATTCAGCCGTTCTCCTGTTCTGGCGATATCACTTTTAGCATAGCTTAGCATAGATGATTGAATCCTATTAGACCAATAGCATTGCGTTCAAAAATGACCAACGAGTTTCCATATTTGTCCTATTTAAAACTTGACTCTTCTGTAGTTATATCGTGTACTAAGACCGGTGGAAATGCAAAGCTGCGAGTTTCTAGGCTGATAAGATTAGGAACTACACTCCCATTCCGGCGTAATAGTCAAGGAAGTTTGCTGCCGTAATATGGCTGAAGCAGGCGCAGTAATACCACACAGCACATGTGCAAATGCTAAACTAGCTGGGAACTCATTTCTGATAATACTCCGCCTGCTTCGGCCATATTACGGCAGCAAACTTCCTTGACTATTACACCGGAATGGGAGTGTAGTTCCTAATCTTATCAGCCTAGAAAATTGGAGCTTTACATTTCCACCGGTCTTAGTACACGATATAACTACAGAAGAGTCAAGTTTTAAATAGGACAAATATGGAAACTCGTTGGTCATTTTTGAACGTGATGCTATTGGTCTAATAGGATTCAATGATCTATGCTAAGCTATGCTAAAAGTGATATCGCCAGAACAGGAGAACGGCTGAATGGATTTCAAAACGGTAAAACTCAACTTATTAACTCGGGGGGAGTTGGAGAATGAGCCTATTTCCACAAAAAGTGGAGTGGTCCTTTAAGTAGCACGGGTATATTTGTAGCAATAGCCGAAAACACATTGTATGGGTCAAAATTATATTTCTTTCTTTTATGCCACAAATCATTAGGATATTAAGCAAAGATCATGTTGCAGGAAGATATTTTGTAAATTTCCTACCGTAAATGTATCAAAACTTAATTTTTGATTAGACACTCTACAGTGTCCCATGATCCTTCAGAAACGATTCTAATAGGCTGATTTGCGGTTTTAAGCGGTTTAAAAACATTTATCATTATCAATGTTAAAAACAGTTTTGTTGCTTAATGTTTTTGTGGAAACAGTGATAGATTTTTGCTTTAATTCTTAGATGAATCAGTGTTAATTTGGTTGACGGAGAATAATAACTATTTTATGGTCTCTTAACTAGCTGCTTATCAGCATGCATAGCATATTAGTAGAATATTAGCTATTTATTAGTACTACTTTATTACTACTTCATTTATAAGCACATATTAATGCCTTATTCTACATCCCTAACTCTACCCAATACCTAAACTTAACAACTACCTTACTATCTATTAATAAACAGCAATTTAGAAATTTATTGAGGGAGAAGTCACAGTTAATAGTGAATAAGTGTTCCCTATTCTTAAGTGTTACCAAACTCTTTTTGAATGACAAAAAACAATGACGAAAATCTATGATGCTACGCTAAAACGATGCTAAAAATTCAGCTTTGAAATCACAGGAATAAATTACATTTTAAAATATATTCAAATAGAAAACAGTTATTTTAAATAACAATATTATTTCAGAATTTTACTGAATTTTGCTGTACTTCGAATCAAATAAATGCAGGCTTGGTGAGCAGAAGACTTTTTTTTTTAAAACATTAAAAATCTTACTATCCAAAAACGTTTGACTGGTGGACCCTATAACCATTGGTGTTTCATTAAAAAGAAGACCATGTTCTTGCTTCTTTTTGAGAAGTGGTTTTATTTAATTTTGAGATAAAGACATGTGCCACAGGAGTTAAATCTGTGTCAGTATTGCATGTTTAAACCTTAATATCATAGATGTTTTCTTCAGGAATATATAATGAGTTTTAGAGAAATGCATAATGAACGCATTACACTGTCACTAAACCCATTAGATTTTAAAGTCTTACAATATTTAGTTGACTAAAACTAGACTAAGGCTAATACAATTTAGATGACTAAAACTAAATGGTATTTTAGTTCAAAGACTATGACTAAAACTGAATCAAAATTTGCTGTCAAAATTACCACTGATGATAGAAAGTTCACTTTAATGCACACTTGCTGAATATAAGTAATATAAAAAGAACTAAGTCGTCTCTTAACAAAAACATATTACTGACCCAAAGCTTTGAACAGTAGCGCATAATTGAGACGGCCTATCCTATTTAATCCAACTGAAGCTGCAAAGTGAATATGCTGACATTCAAAACGTCTGGCTACACGAGACTCGGGTCGACTGTGCCTCACGGGTGCCGAGAGCACACAAAAGACATGTCTGTGGTGGTTTCATGGGTTTGTGTTTGCACAAAGCAAGTGTTTCTCAGGTGATTCATGCTGGTGGTTTGCAAAACACGCGTCTATGCAAGTAGGTAACGTCGGAGAGGCTGGAGTGGAAAGTTTTCGGAGAGAAGTGAATGGCTGATTGACGGGAGGTGTGTTTGTGTGAGATGTTGGATAATTTACTACTTGGTAATAACATCTTGGTGCCACTCACCTGGGTGGATTTGTCCCTCATGCAAGGGGCACATGGGGCGTGGTTGGCATCCCGGGGCCAGTGTCCAGACAGATAAGGGGCTGTGAGTGCATCCAAAGAAGAGGTGCGACGAATGCTACCGTTATTGCTGGTGGTACACCAAGACCCTGCCACAGGAAGCCTATGCTTGTCTGCAAGACAGCCAGAAAACGCAGAGGAGATAATGAGGGGAAGGAAGGATGGGGAGAGGAAGACAGGGGTCGAATGAAAGATGGATTGAACGGAGAATAAAACAGATGGGAGGGAAACAGAAGAAGAACATACGTTAGAACCCGCATCTTACGAACACAATACGTCATCACAGTAAGAGCTCAGAGACGCTCATCGAGCGTGTGGCCGTGTGTGTGTGAGATTACACCAGCTTGAGTGTAAATGTCTGCTGGGCTGGTGGTGATGAATACTAAAACCTAGCAGATTGAGACAGAATTAGTCTGGTGTCCAGTAGCTCTTTTAATAAAACTAAAGCTGATTAACTGCTCGACTGGCGTGGAGGAAGCGGCCCGCGTGTCTTGACCTACATTCAGTGTGTCTCCACAAGTAATTGCCCCCTTCGCTATTCTCTCGGCTCTCTTTTTCTCTCGTTTGTTCTTTCTAGCAGACAATCAATAGCTTTCTCTCCCTCTTGTCAGTCTCAGTCTTTTAAAGACTACTCTTTCATGTAAATTCACGGCGCAGACGTACAGTAAAAAAAGTGTGGCCTAGTGTTCTGAAGAGATGACGTCTGCGAGGGATTTTACACAGGAAGTTGAGCTTATGTGCCTTTCAGAACAGTTTTTTTTAAGAAAGTCCCATTCTCTTTTGGTGCATAGGTGACATTAGTCTTTCTGTGTATGTGTGTGGGTATATGTGTGTCGTATCCAGGGACGCAAATCAGACGGGAACAATTAAATTTGTTTGCCTCCAGCAGTCCAAAGGGAACGTGAACGCTCACCTCAGCAATACAACAACTACTACTCTTTACTGTTGGGTGGACCTTCTGCTATTTTTAAACAAAACTATAGAAAACGCCAGTCTTACAAAAAGCAGAACTGGGATCTTGCATTACATTTTCTGGCTTAAACGTGATAGAGGATCTGAAGTGGAGGAACCTGTGAGGAATTTGGAGGGAAGTCATGCGAGAAAGACTACATAGCTCAAGTTGCAATCTCCACATGGTATGCATATTCTCACTAGGAATATAAGCACATGTGCAAAGCCTTGAAACAAGCCTCAATGCAATGTGAACGGAAAGGCTTCCAGCTAACTCAAGCTCAAATTAACACATTAATTCATTTTGAAATGCAAATCTGAGTCAGAACAACTCATAAAGCACCATGACGAGTATTGCCACAGGGGGCGCTCTAGTGAGCATTAGCATGTTTTCAACAGTTTTCTTGACATGTCTATATCTAGCTTTCTGGATAATAATTACTGTAACAATAGATATCTATACTGATCTTTTACAGCTGATACAAATTCCAGATAATTTACTCACCCCTGTCATCCAAGACGATCATGTCTTTCTTACTTCAATTGAAAAGAAGGTTTTTGGGGAAAACATTCCAGGATTTTTCTCCATATAGTGGACTTCAATGGGTATCAGTGGGTTGAAAGTCCAAATTGCAGTTTCAGTGCAGCTTCAAAGGGCTCGACATGATCCCAGATGAAGAATAAGGGCTTTGTCTAAAAAACTAAAGTTTATATACTTTTTAACCACAAATGCTCCACTTACACTAGCTCAACTTCCCACATTACATAGTCACGTTGGAAAGATCATGCGTGACGTACAAAGTAAAAAACAAAAAAAACAGATTTTAATGGTAAAAGACTGTAAAAATGCTACAGTAAAAACCTTTTGGTTAACGGCAAGTTTCCCTACTATATACGAAGAACAATTGTATCGGACATTTCGTGTAATTTTACGATAGTATACCGTTTTTGGAAGTAAAAAAGAACGTATAATTTACAGTGAATAACCATACATTGACATTGCCAGAATTCCCTGGGTTACATTTCACATTTGTTGATTTTTCATTAAAATAACTGTTTCTGCTTAGTTTTTTTCTTATCAGTTGTGTACATTAGGGTTGTATGTTACATCTGATTTCAGTACTTCAATAGGTTGGTATATTAACATTATATCAGTTAATGAAATTACGGTATTTAAATGTAAATTTAAGTTAAATCCATAAAATATTGCTACTGTATTTATGGTAAAATTTTGGCAACCAGTTATTTACTGTAAATTTTACAGATTTTTTTTTTTACAGTGTAGGCAGTCCCGACCCAGTGTTTATGAAGCGAACGTGCAAAGAAAGTCAAACGCCATTCACAAAAAAGGTAAACAACATTGTCCGATGATTTTATAGTTGGAGAAGAAAAAGAAGATTTTTTTTTTCGCCTTTTTGTACTTCTTGAACCAGAGTACACAAACAAAAAACTAACCACACTTGACCTTTCCAGCATAATTACGTAATGCATGAAGTTGCGCATATGCAATGACCGAATTTTCATTTTGGGGTGAGCTATACTTTTAAGAGCCATGCTCAGAGTGTTAGTCTTTTACAATGTCTTTACAAACTTTTTGGAGCCTCCATGTTTTGGTAGAATGGACTTTTAATGGAGGGAGAGAAATCTCTCGGGTTTAATTAGAAACAACTTTTAGTTTTTTTAAAGATGAACAAAAACTTGAGTTTAAAACAACATGAGGGTGAGTAAATGACGACAGAATTTTCCAAAATATCTAAATTTTATTTCATTTTTAATTACAGATAGATAATTTTTAATCGCTAGATAAGACACTTATTCCTCGGCTGGAATCGTGTAGAGCCCTTTGAAGTTACATTGAAACTGCATTTTGGACCTTCAACCCATTGATGCCCATTCAAGTCCACTATATGGAGAAAAGTCCTGGAAAGTTTTCCTCAAAAACCTCAATTTCTTTTCAACTGAAGAAAGAAAGACATGAACATCTTGGATGACATAAGAAACTGAGGAGTGAACTAATCCTTAAAAGTTATTTTGAAAACAGTGACACATTTTTAAGTATTCTTTGAATTAAAAATTTCAGAAGAACAGAATTTATTTGAAATAGAAGTCTTCTGTGACATTACAAAAGTATTTACTGTCACTTTAAATCAATTTAATGCATCCTTGCTTTAAAAAAAAAATCCTACAGACTTCAAAAATTCGAACAGAATATAACTTATATATGGGTTAGTCTGGGGTTAATAATATTTTAGGTTAACTGGCATAGACATTAAACCTCTTCGACTGCCGAGGTTTCACAGTAACGCAGGAATGCATGGCAAGTATGTACAAAGGGACCACACGCTTACAATGCACTTGCCAAACATTCACATCTGTGTTTGCGTTCTTGAGTAGTGTTTGTTTCTGGCCTAACTTTGCACTGATCTACACCTAAATGACAGACAAAGCTTTATGGATGTGTGTGCATATATACATACTACATAATTGCATACACATACATGCATGCACACAAACAAGCACAGTGCACAAAAGACAGACTATCACACAGGGATGTTATCTCATCTCTGATAGACTCATCTGAGAGATGCTATGATGCACTACAGAGCAATGAATCCTCTTATCACCCCTGTCTATGCACAGTAGGTTCTTGTGTTGTGTCTATCCTACATCTCACTCAGCAGATCCGGCACACATGCTGATAATGCACACAGTGGCCCATGAGTCACGTCCTTGGGAAGTCTGTGCGCTTGACTTTTGTCTGCTAAAACGAGTGAATTTGACTAGACCAAAACAATAATAACGTCACAGCAATTCATCAACAGTACCACAAATACGCTTACAGTTCAGTCAGCACAGAAAAAGATAAAAAAAATCTTCTTCTCAGAAACATCTCAACCCACAGGACTATGATCCAAAGCACCAGTAAACCTCAAACATCTTCTAATAAATGAAAAAAAAGCATCTAAATTATATAACTGGTGCACTGTAGACTTGTATTTGCTGTAATTAACCACCCAGAAGAATCAGTTAGTGACACAATGGGCAACTAAAACTAAACTATAACAGTTTTCACGCTAGAAAATGGCTATTTAAATGCTACAAGTAGTACAAATGGACAAAACCAAGCAGGAGAGGCCTGCAGCTGAAGGAAGAGGGTGTATTAGTGACCTGACTCCTAATGGTGTTCTTTGTGAGGACAGAGAAAGATCAGCCTGGTCTCGTCCCGGCCTGCCTGTACCATCCCTCTCTGTAAAGACTGGGGGTGTGACCCTTTAAACCCCCATCCAAGAGTAAAAGAACAACGTCCTCATGGGGATCTTCAAAAGCACGAGCAAAGCTTTTGAGAAACACATCGGCATATGTCAACTTAGTTTCAACGCTGCAATGCTTATGATCAATGGTGTTGTTTGAGCCTGAGAACAATGAAGTGAAACGTTGAGGAAAACGTTCAAAGAAAAACACCTGGACACTGTAAAAAGGACATGGACTAGTTTGTCAGTGAAGACAAACCTTTCTTTGAGAAGTTCCTCTAAAACTGTCGTACCCATGCAGACGGATGTCTTTAGCTATTGCATCATGGCTCACATTGTATTTTTGAAACATCCTGCGCTATACATGAGCATTACGTTTTTGAGATGACATGTCGGGTTTGCACCATAATTCCTCTTAATAATCATAAGATGTTGTAATTCCACTTATAAAACACTGCATTTAAATGTGCCTTTTCATTACTCTTATATTTGCCTTTAGATTACCTTTTCCATCATCGTTCTATCATTAAAGTATTAGTCCACCCAAAAATGAAAATTCTGTCATTAATTGCTCAGCCTCGTGTCGTTCCAAACCCAATTGTTTTTCTTCAAATTAAGATACTTTAATACACCTGAGAGATTTCTGCCCCTCCACTAAAAGTCCATTACACAAAAAACTGACACTTCAAAAAGTAAAAAAAAAAAAAAAAAACATGAAAGAAATTTATATGAATGAAGCAGTGTAATCCAAGTCTTCGTAAAGGGATAGTTCACCCAACAATGTAAATCCTGTCATTAATTACTCACCCTCATGTTGTTACAAACCCGTAAGATCTTCGTTTGTTTTTGACGAAAAGGCCCAGAAAGTTAGCAAGGACATAGTTAAAATAGTCCAGGGATACTACATTAATACTTTTTGTGTGCAAAGAAAACTATAACAACAACTTTCAACAATTTCATCTCTTGTGCACATTCACAAGAGTATCACAACAAAGCGTGTGTTGCTGCTGACGCAAGAGCCGGCATTTCTCTCACTTCATCGTTTGTATATTCTGGTTTGAATAAGTAAGGCTGGGCAAAAGTTTTGTAATCCTCTCTGTTGAAATCTTCCTACATATTTACGAAGACTGATTTATGTAGTGTGCATCTTCTAATGCTTGTAAAAAAGGCTCAGCGCATTCGATTCCACGCCAGAATCCATCGAAGACAGACAAGGAAAAGAATAAACTGTAGTCGTTTTTTCTGTTTGTTTTTTTACTGTAGGCCTTGAACGTGTCAGTTGTGTTGAGGTCTATGCTGGGTCAGAAAGCTCTCAGATTTCATCACAAATATCTTAATTTGTGTTTTGAAGGTGAACAAAGGTCTTGTGTGTTTGGAATGACAAGAGGGTGAGCAATCAATGACCGAATTTTCATTTTGGGGTGAGCTATACTTTTAAGAGCCATGCTCAGAGTGTTAGTCTTTTACAATGTCTTTACAAACTTGTTGGAGCCTCCATGTTTTGGTAGAATGGACTTTTAATGGAGGGAGAGAAATCTCTCGGGTTTAATTAGAAATAACTTTTTGGGTTTTCTTAAAGATGAACAAAAACTTGAGTTTAAAACAACATGAGGGTGAGTAAATGACGACAGAATTTTCCATTTTTTGAGTAAAGTTACCTTTAAAAACAATATTTAAATATGAGAATGTATTAACACTGTTAAATGTAATATTTAGCAAATTCCATGAATGCTACTTTTTCATACTGCCTAAAATCACATACTGCATCTGAACAACTCATTTTGTTTTATTTTTCAACTAATTACACAAAATTATATAGAATTTTAATATCAGCCATTTATCTGTTTTTGCCATTACATGAAAATCATTATCGTATTACTGGTATCAGACAGAATTTTAATAGTCCTTGTCCTACGTGAACACTCCCTAAAATGTGTCTGATCGGGATCAGGTGAACCTGCAAGCTTATCTAAATCATATTAATATGACAAATTGTTTACTCAAACTTGACTACTAGAGACCAGTAGTGAGTTGTAAAAATATATGCCAAGTTCTGTCATGAAATTGTAGATGGCGCAAGCTGATGGGTTGTTAATGCAAACTGATGATATTCACAGCATTAAACTACTTGGCACAAGCTGATTGGTTCATGTTGCATACGCAGCCAGTGAGCTTGCTGCTTTACATTTAAATGGCTGGTTAGCGTTCACTGAAATCCTCCACCTCCCCAGCTCCACCTGTTTAGGTCTACTACGGGTTAATATATATGCTATTTGTGCAGAAGCAGTATGTCTTAAAGGGGTAGTTCACCCAAAAATGAAAATTCTGTCATTAATTACTCACCCTCATATCGTTCCAAACTCTCGGAACACAATTTAAGATATTTTTGATGAAACCCGAGAGCTCTCTGACCCTCCCATAGACAGCAAGGGTCCCACCATGTTCAAGGCCCACAAAAGCACCAAGATGACTGATAAAGTACTCCATGTAACATCATTGGTTCAAAACTGTAAATTTACGAAGCTACAAGGCCTTGAACATGGTAGGACCCTTGCTGTCTATGGGAGGGTCAGAGAGCTCTCGGGTTTCATCAAAAATATCTTAATTTGTATTCCGAAGACGAAAGAAGGTCTTAAGGGTTTTGGAACGACATGAGGGTGAGTAATTAATGAATTTTTATTTTTGGGTGAACTAACCTTTTAAATACTCACAGCAACGTAACGGCTTATGCATTGGCAGTTGCAAGTTCCTATAATAACCCAACAACACCAACAACCAACAGAAGAAGCAATTCAACACTGCAGTAGATCTATTCCGCCAAGACCAAATACATTAACATTGTCATATCCATTACCATGCTAAAATCTTCAGAGAGTTGTCATGATAGAAATAGTTTTGCACATGGCTAAAAATACATCTCAGATTATTTTTTCCTAATTTTCTCCATCTTTTTTCAGTCACTTCCATGTGCTTCGGCTTTCATGGGATTTTAGGCAAGTCTGGTGATCTGGAAAATTACTGGACATACCAGAGCGGAGTGTTTTCAGTAGGATACGGTGAAAAGGGGAGGCATGGCTCAGGAGACTAAAAACAGTAATCACAAGGGCATTCCAACAGGCGTATGAATCTCTGACCCAAAGTGAAATGTGGACCCAAGATCAATTTTTTTCCTCTTGTTCAAACAGATCGTGTCATTATTAGACTAACACAGAGAAACGCAACTGAGACATTCACATGATCTCAGAGGCTGTCTGAGGAGGCTCCAAGAGAATCATGGGTAATTTACTAAAAACAATGAGGGCTGGGTCCTGGCCAAGACACAAAGGTTGACACTCCCAACCCAACAACCACTACCTTTCCCTATTTGTGTCTTTTTTGGGGCAGATAACCTCATGATCAGTGGCTGCTTTTATTTCAACCAGCAATTACTTTACAATATATAGGGCTGGTGTCAAAAAAAATCCTTGTGTGTCTGACACAATTCGATTCTGGGCCTGACTGACTGAATCTACGCAAGCAAAAGGCGGAAAAAATGTGCAAATGTTGTTCCCTTAAACCTTCTTTTTGGGAAATTGCGTTTTCTGAATATATGTGGTGCCGGTCACAATGCCAGTTTAAACAGCAACAGTAACCGAAACACAGTGGAGCACTTGCTGGCAAACTGATCACAAAATGAACCTTTGAGAGTCAAATGGCCAAACCAGTGACTGGCCAACAAAAATTTACATTCTTACCAGTCAGTAACAGAGAAAAGCCTCTGATGCAGCAACCTCAAACCACAGCGGCCAGACTGGCCCTCTCTTAACACAAGCTATTTTATGAATGAGACATTTTTTGAAATACTCTGCAGCAAACACCTATCACAATACATTAATACAAATTCAAGTCTGATACATCAAGCTTCAAGTAGGTTACATATAGTCAAACATTTGGAGACACCTATGTATTATTATTTTTATCCACAGGTTCTACCAGCTTCATTGAGTGCATCCTGGGATGCTCTGTGAAGTTTCTATGTATGCTGGACACGTACTGGCTTCTTCGCTTTCATTATCCAGTATTACTCATCCATTTAATGGTGTGTCGCTGACACCACTTCTATTTGTCAACAAATTAACCTTTAGCTCATAAGAAACAGATTTAGTTGACTGGGCTTTACATGTACCTATAATGTTTGTTGATGGCCTCCTAAAGTTAATATAAAGTGTTATGTTCACCATTTATCATGTGCCACCGACAACCAATATGTGTGCTGTATATGAGAGGTTCTCAAACAGGGGCCTCAACTTAGGGGCCTTAAAAAAAGTTAAAAGTGTGCACAAGACCAATTAATTAGTTATTAGTATTTTTATTTTTATGTATCACAAATACAGAATGTTTTAATTTTTTTAAAATATATATATTTATTTAATTGTTATTTAATTAAATATTTTTTATGAATATATTAAAATATTAATGTTATATATTAAAATAGAGATTATGTTATACATAAAAAATAAATGAAATATTAATAAAAAAAATTCTATGGTTAAGGATGGGTTATGAAGGATGAATTATTGATTTTTGTTGTATAAAAAATGTAACTCAATTAAAGAAAAGTGTGGTTCATTAATTAAAGATATCTCCCAGTTTGGTGTTAAAATAGTTTGAAAATAAGCAGATTTTCATAATTAACAATTCGTATGGGGTAAATAAAAAGTAGTTTAATGCATAAAAATAAAATAAATTATGAAGGATGAATTAAAATGGTCGTTTTTTTTAATGATATGTATAAATAATTATGTTACTGAATTAAATTGTTTAATAACTTTTGTTTTCGGAAAAATAATTGTGGTTGATCCATTTAAAATATCTCCCAATTTCTGTTAAAATAGTTTAAAAATAAGCAGTCATAATTAACAATTTTGGTTAGATAAAATTATTTTAATGTATAAAAAAAATTATTACGAAGGATGAATTATGATGACTGATTTATGTATAAAAATACACAGAATAAATTGTTTAATAACTTTTGTTTTCAGAAAATTATTTGTGGTTAATTAATTAAAAATATCTCCCAGTTTGTGTTCAAATAGTTTGAAAATAAGCAGGTATGGGTTGTATGTATACAAAACTAAAATGAATTATAAAGGATGAATTAAAATACGTGTTTTAATGTAAAACACAATGTAACTAAATTAAATTGTTCAAAAACTGTTCAGCTAATTAACTGTGGTTGAATAATTAAACATATCTCCCATTTTGTGTTAAAATAATTTGGAAATAAGAAGATTGTCAATAATTACAGCATAATTACATTTCATAAATATAGCTGCAAGCAGCAATTACGGGGCCAAGCACTCAAATGGGAAAATGAGGAGCTAAGGATGGCAGGAACAGCAGACCAACTGCAACAATAAGTAAAAAGAAGCCATTTTAGGATGATTTTAGTCAAAACGACAGAAAAATGATGTAGAACACCTACTGATATGATTTAATGGCTTATTAGGTTTGACCAACAGGTGGCGCTGTTATCGGATCGATGTGGTGTGTTTAGTGTGAGGTGACAAACGTTCATACAAAGTTTGGTGTCATTATGTCAAAGTTTTCCAAAGATATAGCCTTAGAGTCATTTTCACATCAAGCCTAAAATTTATAGAGCTGCTGTACGAAAACGGTTTCAACTATCAACATGAAATCCATAACTTTTTGTCAGCACAGTCTGAAGATGATCTGACTCGATTTTGGTGAAAATCGGACAAACGGTCTAGGACTAGTTCGAAAAAGTAGGTTTTCAACATAGATCTAAATGGCGGACAGGAAGTTTGGCCAACTGTGGCATAATTGGTATCTATGTTGTCGGCATGACCCAAGGAATATTTTGAGATCAGTTTCATTACAATAAGCTAATGCTATCTACAGTTATTAGCATTTTTGATCATTTTAAAACTAATGGTTAATTAATGGTTCATTACTCTTGACCAATAGGTGGCGCTGCTACCAAATTGATGTGGTGTAATCAGTGTGAGGTGGTAATGCCACATACCAAATTTGGTGCAAATATCTCAAAGCTTTGCAGAGATACAGCTTCCGATGCGCTTTGGCATCTTTCCAGCAAATTCGTTGATGCTTTAAATGAAAACGGTTTTGAATATCGACACAAAATCCATAACTTTTTGTCAGCATGGTCTGAAGATGATCCGAGTCCAATTTGGTGAAAATCCGACTAACGGTCTAGGAGGAGTTCGAAAAAGTAGGTTTTCTACATTCATTAAAATGGCGAACAGGAAGTTAGGCCAATTTTGGCATAATTGGTATCAATGTTCTCGCCCTGACCCAAGGAATATTTTGAGATCACTTTTATTACAATAAGCCATTTTTTACAGAAGTTATTAGCATTTTTCGAAATTTCGTTATAACTTTTGACCACAAGGTGGCGCTGGCCCCAAAATTTTTATGTACATTCAGGGCATGGTGCCGAACATTTTTGTAATTATTGTCGAAACGATACGTTAATCCGTTCTCAAGATACAGCATTTTAAAGCTAAATTCAAAATGGCTGACATGGGAAAATTGGATATGGTTCGACTCGGCATGCTCCTCCGAATCTAACGGGACGAGTTTTGAGATTTTTTGGCCAAATCACTAAGAAGTTATAAGCAAAAATAGGCAACTTTCATATCTCCTGACCACTAGGTGGCACTGTGACGAAACACTGCAGGTAGCCTCAGGTCATGCTTGTTATAACACACACCAAGTTTGAACGCTTTTCGTAGAATTAATTAGCGCGTTATTCGATAACGGTTTGTCCAATCAACTTGAATTCCATAACTTTTTGCCTGCATGGTCTGAAGATGATCTGAGCCGATTTTGGTGAAAATCAGACAAACCGTCTAGGACGAGTTCGAAAAAGTAGGTTTTACAAGCAATAAATTATTGGGAAAAAAAACTAAACCTTACGATTTTTGAAATTTGGTGTTCATTCGACTCAGCATGACCCAAGAATTCAGAGAAAATTGGAATTTTGATTTTATGGCTTACGGTTCAAAAGTTATCAGCAAAAAGAAAGTGAAAGTTTGGACAAGTGGTGGCGCTAGAGAGTTTGAACTTGCTGTGGTTAAAGTTGAGACTGTCCTCTATCAGTGTGCCAAATTATACAACTTTCCCGCAAGCGGTTCTATGGGCTGCCATAGACTTGCGGCGGAAGAATAATAATAAGAAGAAACAGAACGAAAACAATAGGTGCCTACGCACCTTCGGTGCTTGGCCCCTAATTACTGTTCTAAATCATATGACATAAGACATGTTTTAATGCAATTACTTGTAATGCACTGAGCCTCATTCGCTTCTACTGCATCTTAAATGACACAGTATGACATTATTAGACTCATAACCCTGTTTTACTATGAAACTTCAACAAAGTCTTTTAAAAGAGGATGTAACACCCACAAACCACATGGACTGTGTGTGTTTACAAGTTACCACAGTGATGTCAAACAAACATCAGGCCCATATACAGTTCAGGCCTCATATACAATCAGCTGCTTTAGACTGTAGATTTTACCTGTGCAGACAGGTGAGCTGGGACTGAGCCTCTCTGGAGACAGTCTGTCATGTTCAGGGGTCTGGAGGGTTTTGGCCCTGTGACCGCAAGACCACAGCGACGAGGGCGAAGACGGAGAGGCTGATAAATTAGAGGTAAGGGCTGAAGTGTCCGAGCAGGAGGGAGAGCAGCACTGGGGGCTCAAGTGCACACCTGTGTATGGTGATGACGAGGATGGCACAGGTACCTTTGACGCGTGCACTGCGATAATGGGGCTAGTTCTTGATGAGGATGAAGATGACGATGAAGAAGAGGAAGAAGATGAGGAGGCGGGAGCGGAGGAAACAGCTGTGGCTATGATGAACTGCGAGCACGTCGCAGAGGAAGTGGACGTGGCTGCAGAAACGTTTGAGGCACTGGAGGAGAGGGATCGCGTGGGGCTCCGGCTGTGGGTTCCGCTGCTGTGGCATTTACCGTTACCGGTGGAGAGGACTGTCCGTGACTGTAGAGGGTGCTGTGTCTGCGTTTTTAGCTGGAAGGGAACCGTGGCTTTCATGGGCAGCGGGCGACCCAGTAAACTCACTCCAGCGGCGCTGATCCCCGGGGATCCGCTCGGGCTTCCCGCGGCCACCCCGCTGCAGTTAGACGTCGGAGATCCGTTTTTGCGAACTCTCTGAGACATTTCGTTCGCCGGGAAATGACACAAAACTCAACATAAACACTTCAAACGTACGTTTAAGGCTGTCTGAGGTGGTTAAGGCTCTTTGGTGCCCTTGTCACTCCATGTAAAGTCTGTTTTCTGCTCTCTGACTGCCGCAGCCGAGCCGTTTTGCGAGCTCAAGTAAACTGAGAGCGATTCAGAGCCACGCACCGTGAACTCGATCCAGAGCTCTGCCTCCTACACTCTGATTGGCTGCTCGCCCAGTCCTCTTAACTTCTGATTGGCTAGGAAGTGGATTCTTTGATTCCGTAAAGTTCATTATAATACACGCAGTATAATAAAGAGCCGTTTCGCAAAGATGATGATGATTATGATTTATTCAGGAATTTTACAGGATGTCTTCATCTTTTGTGTGGCCATTTTTTACTTATAAGTTTTCAGGGTCTAAGAGTCGACGCATTTTACATAACGTAAAATGTAATGAACTATAAATGACTGGTCACATGTTATGTGCACAGAGCCATTTCATCCAAGCTTCTGAAAGATGACTGTCAAACCTTTATGTAAACTATATGTGACCCTGGACCACAAAACCAGTCATAAGGGTCAATTTTCTGAAATTGAGATTAATACATGATCTGAAAGCTGAATAAACAAGCTTCTATTGATGTATGGTTTGTTGGGATTGGACACTATTTGGTCGAGATACAACTATTGGAAAATATGGAATCTGAGGGTGCACAAAAATCAAAATATTGAGAAAATCGCCTTTAAAGTTGTCCAAATGAAGTTCTTAGCAATGCATATTATATATACGGTTGGAAATTTACAAAATATCTTAATGGAACATGAATTTTACTTAATATCCTAATGATTTGTGGCATAAATCATGCCAAATCGATCATTTTAACCCATACAATGTATTTTTGGCTATGGCTACGAATATACCCGTGCTACTTAAGACTGGTTTTGTGGTCCAGGGTCACATTTTATTTATTTATTTAGGTTTTCTAAAACGAGGTGCATTTTACACAATGTAAAACGTAACTAACTGGTCACATTTTATGTCCAGTTTGCTTCTGAAAAATGTCTGTCAAACAGTCATGTAAGGAAACACGTAAAACATGTCATAAACTACTATATTTTGTTTAAAGTTACACTAAACCCTCTTATAAATGTATTTTCTGTCTCATAAATCATGGTCAGTGGTCACATTTGTGTACAAAATATGATAAATATGCATTTATTCTTAAATTATCATTAACAATTCCTTCATAGTAAAATAGGATTTTATTCAGTCTTAGTTATCAATAAGAATGAAACTCAAGCGTTCATTTACTGCTCTGACGCGTTTTTAAGGCTACAGTTCGTTTCTCTTTAAGAGAAATAAATGACATTTGCTCACTAATACCATGTTATGTGTGTGTGTGTGTGTGTGTGTGTGTGTGTGTGTGTGTGTGTGTGTGTGTGTGTGTGTGTGTGTGTGTGTGTGTGTGTGTGTGTGTGTGTGTGTGTGTGTGTGTGTGTGTGTGTGTGCACGCAAAGTTAAACTTTTATCTTAATGATTTGCATTGTTCCTTGAATGGAAACTCTCTGCTGTGTGGGGACACATGCTTTTAGTCATGATATTGTGGTTGCCTTTACCACCCTCATGTGGCCACTTAATAACATTAAACTTCAGTGCAAGAAGTCAAAAAAACGACCCCAGAGACTGTACAAACAAACGACAAGTAAACAACATATACAGGTTTTCATTAATATAATCTTTAATCAACTGAGTAATGCAGGGTTGTACAGCAAGCTTCATTTTCTAAATGGCATTTTAAAACATTTTCTGAATAGACTAAAAGCATGAGTTATCATTTGTTCTTTTTCTCAAAGTGCTTACTTTACAAGCTGTAATAGAAAACATGTCAGTGGCTTTTTTGGAACATCCATCTAAGCAGGGGCCAAATAAAGTCTTCAGCTTCAAAACGAACTCAAAAGGAAAGAGAAAAACAGCAGCTTGTCAACACAGACCCTTCATTCATTCACTCATACGCACCCCAAAATACAGCTGATACTTAACGTTTGTGTTTTAGGAGACACATTGTTAGCCATTTGTCATTTTTTTATGTTTGGATTCTTCTTGGAAACTCAAAAGTACGACATGGTTTAGTTAAAACATTCCTGCAACTTGACTGAATTAAAAAGTCTGACTTCTCAAGGCCTGCTTCATGAATAAACAAGGCATGTAGTATCTGTAAATGATTTCGGTATTCAACAGTGTGCTGTAAAAGTGGACAAAGGCTCTGGTGTAAACATCTTGCATTATTAACATGTAGCAGATGGACAGTCCTCCTGAACAAACTAGACTTCCAATGACTCAGCTTCATCAACGTTTTGGTCTAAATCATAAACGCTTGATCATTTCATGTTCATTTTGTCTTTCATCATTTCTCATTTCAGTTCACACTGACGTATCTAGCTAAGAACAGTCTGACGTTACTGTGTTTATCTCCAGATAAATCTCACAGTGATTTAGTGTTGTTCTTGGTCCCAAAGCAGATGAAGAGTCTGTGTATGTGCATGCAAATGCACCGTATATTTACACCACAGAGGTTCGCCTATATTACAAACATATACAAAAGTCAGACTGAAGTGCCGATTGGTTCAGAAAAGAGGGCGTGAGAAACTAAACTGCACTGTTCGTCTTGTTTTCCGAGTGGAAGGGAAAAATCAGATGACTTTTTGAAAGTTCCCCGCTCTGGAATGGACAAAGTCCAAAGATAATGCTGGCCCGTGCCAAATCATAGTTAATCCCCACACTCATTATGGAAAATGCATACTAGCACAATAAGCGCTGTCTGATCAAACACGTGCTATCTTCGTTCCTCCTGGTATTTCTAGCATATGAGGGAATTTTCCTCATCACCATGTAATTATTTGAATGGCTCGTGTCCACAGTTTTCCACAAAAGGCAGCAGTTGTAGGATAAAAAAAGAGGCCTGTGTTATGGCTGGTAAAAACATCAACTGCTCTCAAAGTGTATGAGGATGCGGCACTTCAACATGACTGTGGCACCAAAAAAAGTGTCAATCCCTCTTTGATTGTACATGATTAAGGGTAAAACGACATGCATTTGACTGAAATAAGATCATTTTACATAATTATAAACAACTTACCGTTTTGATTTCATGAGAATAACAAACCCAGAGAATGAAGACGCCCCTGGGTACTACATAAATTAAACATAAAAAAAGAGAAAGAACGAAAAATAACTTCAGAAACAGATAAAATGAATAAAATCATGATGTCTTATTGTACACTATCATGTCAGCTTATTTTGAACAGAGAACTAAGACCAAACTAAAGTAGCTGTGAGCTTCAGTCTGTACATACTGTATATATTTTGTTCATGGGGTATGTACGTACTTATGTGTGTTTTTGCTTTCTGAAGCATATGGAGCAACGTCCACTATCCTGGCAATGATGGAAACGTGGAAAGTCTTGTTTTGCCTTTTCGAGGAGCTCCGCAAAGCAGAAATAGACCCATACATACACATTTACATACACTCTCACAGAGGTAAAACTGCACTGAGCATGTGCAGAGAGGGACTTGGTTATTCAGTGTCTTCAGAGAGAGCATGATTTCCAGCAAACAGTCCAGGATGATGCCTGACTTGTAGTGTAACAGAAAAAAACAAATGTCCTCGTTGAAGCTTGTGAGAAGCCAAGATGATTTTTTCAAGAGTGATGGGATTGTTGAAAAGGTGTAGGATTGTCTTGATGTTTCTCAAATGCAGTCGGGGTGGCCGAACGGACACAGGATTGCCACTGCTAAGCGCAGCGCTTCAAAATAAACTAAAGACGAGAAACAAACAAAAGCGGCATAAAACACATAGCAAAATTGTCTTATGGAGCACCTCAAAGCTAAAGTCTATTGCACATGATACAAAAACAGATAACGTACAACAAATATAAATCATATGAATGTCCTGTGGGTTAAACGGCATTAGAGATGCTGTCTTAAAGACCACCGCCTTCTTAGATAATCGTGATTTCGATTTCGGCCAATTCACTACAGTATGATTGTTAAATCAACACATTGTCATTTATGTTTTAAGACCAGTCTTTAACATGGTCGAAGGATCTGTGATTAAGATAGCTTACAAAAAAAGTGCAACAGAAGAAAGAACAACCATACTTGATTGAAAAAGAAACGACAAAAACAAATGGAAGCATTTTATGCCAATGTTGCTGCATAGCTGGGTTCGGTTTAAAGCGATTTCTTCAAAACAAGTTGGATAAGTTCGACAAAGTTAAGTGCTTGCCAAATGACGTCCCTTCAAAAGTCTGCTTTTCGTATATTTCTTTTCGGTCATCAGCTGGAGCAGTTCTTGGAGCACGAGAGCGTAGACAAACCCCTTCTGCGTTTAAAGTCTCAGAGGAAAAGCGGAGATGCGAGTTCACAGGCAGGTCATATCTGGCGGGTCGGAGGTTAGAGTGGCGGTCGCAGTTCCCCCGCCGACCAGAAACACAGCAATGCTGGATTTTGATTGGCCAGAGCTTGGGTGAGCACCTCCAGCCGCCGCCGTCCCATTCTGCTGGCTGTGCCCGTTGTTATTCACCTCTCCGTCCTGCGTTTCTGTAGAGACGACCCACGTAGAAGGACGCCACCTTTTCAACGAATACGGTGTCTTCACACGCTTCTTAATCTTCTCGGCCGATCCGGCTTTTCCCTCATGTGACACGACCTCATCTAAAACAGAAAAAGAGGTCACGTTTTAACAAACATCCTTGATACGACAATGAAAAACAGTTGTGTGTGTTGCAATGTGCCTATTGGGAATACAGTACTAGCGGAGCTGCTCCAAACATCCCGCCCAGTGAAGCACCAGAGAGTAGTATTTCAGCACACTCAAATTTGTGGTTGACCTTTCCCACACTAAGTCTCTCAGTGTGCGCTTGAGTCTGAATCATCGGGTTCGAGCGGTTCATGTCTCCGCATGCGGAATGTAAACACGTGGGCTGCGCAAGTCTTCCTGTTTAGCGTTTAATCCAGAGGTTTCGGTTAACGCCGACCGACGCGTCATCCCTCTGTTAGCATCACTCTTTATCGCCGCTGCCAACTGAGGCCGAACGTTTTCTGGATTCTTATCAATCCAGTGGAATTTCCTTCCTTCTTAACATCTAAACACTCCACCACAAAGGGTAGGAGAGAGGGAGAGAAAGTATGACTAGCCACTCGTCCTTTTTTCTACGAAACGTTTAGCTTTTGAGGAGGTGTGCTCTTGATTATCTGAGCAAAGCAGGATATAGTGAGCTCAGATGGGAAAACAGCCTGGCGTCCTCTTTTGGGTGGTTATTGTTTGCAGCCAGGCTGACACGCACACCGGCTCCTCCACCCTGCTCCTGGGGAAACTGTTCATCAGGGATGTCTGAGACTGTCTCCAAACTCATAACAACACAGGTTGGCTTGTACAAGCATACCAATGGCAATTTATAACTTTTCATCTATGCTCAAATAATCTCTGTAATGTATAATTCATTGTGAGATACAATAATTTAGCATATAAAACTGTAAACTTGCACAATATCATTAATTGTTTAAATGAACAACAATGTTCTGCTTTAATCTACATGACAACCATAATCTCATTTGTATTGCTATAAAAAACCATTCTGTGTAGAATTCAAATGGGTCAGATAAGTTTTATGGTCTGCACCGACTTGCACATATGATCCGCCCTGGGCCATCATGCCTTTTTTGGACCGAAGCAGACTGTGTGTGCGCACGGTGCGGTGGTTTGTGTGACACAAAGTGAAACCAGACTTTATTCGCCCCAACGGAATGCATATTTAGACTGAATTGTTCTCTATCCCCTATATAGTGCACTATGTGCCATTCACCATACAGAGAGAAAAAAAAACTAATTTTTTGAACAGCTGATTTCAGCCGCAGCTTCAGCGTCTATTTATAGTTTAGGGGGCGGGCGCTTCCGATTCTAGAGAGCATTTGATTGGACAAAGTTTGATGAGAAGCTGAAGTGCAGGGTAATGTCATCAAAATCGTTGATCCATATTGGCAGAAGTTAGAGACTACGTTTTAAATACTTCTATCTTGTAAATGTGATTTTTTTTCACTGTTTTGAAACACCAGCATATAGCTAACCTTAAAGGGATGGTTCGGAGTAGAATTGACTTCATTGCTATGCACTCCGAAGCCCATCTAAATACCCCATCCGAAGTTTTTTTTACCTTAGTCGAACATTTATGGAGATATTAGAGTTTTTCGAATTGCATGTAACAGCAGTGAATGGTACATGTGATGTATCTCGTAAATTGCACCACTAAACGTGCAAGTAATCTTACCAAACTTGTACAGTAGTGTAAATAGGTTATGTACTCACAAAACGCCGTCGACGTCACTTCCCTGGTTTGAAAAAAGCACGTAAAAGTCCTCCTACTACATCTGTGTGCATGTCAACTTGTAGGAGGACTTTTACGTGCTTTTTTCAAACCAGGGAAGTGACGTCGACGTGTTGCCATTTGTAGTTTTTGAGACTAGTAGGGATCGGCTAAAACGTGTTTTTAAAACACTCATGGTGGACTTACAAATGTTCTGATGCAGCGTTTTGTGAGTACATAACCTATTTACACTACTGTACAAGTTTGGTAAGATTACTTGCACGTTTAGTGGTGCAATTTACGAGATACATCACATGTACCATTCACTGCTGTTACATGCAATTCGAAAAACTCTAATATCTCCATAAATGTTCGACTAAGGTAAAAAAAACTTCGGATGGGGTATTTAGATGGGCTTCGGAGTGCATAGCAATGAAGTCAATTCTACTCCGAACCATCCCTTTAAGGCTAACAAATTCATACTAAAAGCCCAAAAAAACTTCCATTTTGATTTCATGGGGACTTCATCTATATTTAATTTAGTATTTAGTGTTTGATAACTTTATTCAGTTTCTGTTTGTGGGCTTTTAAGTTCACTTCAACTAGAAGTTGATCTTTTTAAGTCTAATAAAAAATGTGCAATTTATTATATTTTTCTTAATAAATTGCCAGCACTTGTAACAATATTTAATGATATTACCATTTTTTATGTATGTTTCATAAAATAAATGTTTGGGTCAGTAAGATGTTTTAATGTAAAACTGTCCTATGCTCAGTATTTTCTGTGAGAATATTCATTAAAATGTAATTTATTCCTGTGAAGGCAAAGGTAAATTTTTAGCATTTAGTGTCACATCACATTATTCTTCAGAAATGATTTTAATACTCTAATTTTGTTTAAAAAAAAGAATTATTATTATCAATTAAAAATAGCTGTTCTGCGTGATATTTTTGTGAAAACAGATTTTTTTCCAGATTTGTTTCATGAAAAAAGTTCAAAAGAACAGCATTTATTTGAAATGAAAAGCTTTTGTATAATTATAAATGTTTTTACTGTACTTTTGATCCATGTATCTGCTACTTTCCTCAATGTGCATCAAACACTGAGATAGAAGAGTAGAAATTGTTGAATAAAGTTATTTTTGTTTTCTTTGTGCAAAAAAATAATGTCATCGCTACATAAAATTACAGTTGAACCACTGATGCCAAATGAACTATTTTAATGACCCTCTTACTACCTTTCTGGGTCTTGAATGTGGTAGTTGTGTTTCTGTCTAAGTAGGGTCAGAAAGCTCTTGGATTTCATCAAAAATATCTTAATTTGTGTTCCAAAGATAAAGGAAGCTCTTGCGGGTTTGGAACGACAAAAGGACAAAACGACAAGTAATTAATAACAGAATTTTCATTTTGGGTCCCTTTAAAATGCTGTCTAGGTAATTAACATTTCAGGCATTCCAAAACCTAGTGACTTCAGGCCCAAACTTAAACAGGTCTTACCCAAAAGAGAAGAATCCTGGGAAGTTGCTGACAGGTCCAGTGAGTTTGGCCGCTCAGGTCTCCTGTGTTTATGCTGTCTCATAGGAACCCCATCATCCCTTCCGTCTGGTGCCCCTGGAGGACAAGTTAACGTCTCCATCTGGGCATCTATGGGAGCTAAGGTACGAATCGTGGCAGTTGTGTGGATGTTGCTGTTGTTGTTATTGGAGTTGGTGCGGCCGGAGTGATCTCGCGCCGCTGGCTGCTCTCTCCTCAACAGGGGCTCGTGTTCGTCGGGACTGGAGTTGATGTTGATGTTAAGACGGCTGTCTTCTCCACTTAGCTGGCTCTGGAGCAGAGGGGCTCCGCCGTCACCTTGCGGCCCGGCTGGGTTTGTGTTCCCAAACGCATCTGAGGAGCCGGCACCACTGCCCGCACCATATCCATTAACAACGACCACTCCAACACCGCTACGAACACTGGGTCCATTGTTGGTGACGGTGACCAAGTGTGGCTCGACTGTCACTACAGTGTTCATCTTGGCTACGCCCGTCTCCACCTGCTTCAGGTTGGACTTGTGCTTGCCAAACTTCAACCGTGACGACGAAGACTCCCTACCAGAATTTTTGGTGTTGAGAGGCAAGCTAGTAGGCCGCTTGGGGAGATTCTGCTGTTTGGGAAGAGGGAACATGGCTGTAGGAGTGTCGCCCATTCCACTACCGCCTACTCCAAAATCAACCTGGCTGCCAGTTCCTGATCCTCCAGTCACTTCTGCGGCGAGTTTGATCAGCGGGTATAAGAGGCTGGAGCTGCCCGAGCTGAGCGGGTCAGGAGCGCTGAACTGCTTCTGCGAATGCTCCATCAGATTCTCATCAGAGCTTTCTTTCAGGTTCTTGTCCACCTCTTTGGGATCCAGTTTGGTGGTCTCCAGGTCCTCTTCTGTGAGCTGAAGGCACACTGGTACGCTTCCCCCGGCTCCGGCCTCTTCCGAGTGGCCTGATTCAGAGATGGTGGTCATGATGGTGCTGGGAGTGAGGCCCGTCGTAGTGGTTGTGGCGGACAGACTTGTGCCGCTGGTCTCTGGACTTGGCAGCCGAGCTTGGGCCTGAGCCTGCTGTCTCTCGTAGTTGATAGAGTTTCTGTTCTTCTCTCCTGTCACTGCCACACTGCCTCCGATGCCGCTCACGCCCATTCCACCCACTGAGGACGTGCCAGACGTAGAGACGTCGCCTGGGAGGTTCTTCACCATGCCCTCATGATCCTCGATGTAAGAGGATGAAGAGTAATCTGGATAAGAGCCCATCTTGGGAGCCCTGCGGCTGTGGGTGAGATTCCTACAGGAAGAGAGAGAGAGAACAGGGATCAAAATAGAGAACAGATGGTCCGTTTAAAGGTGCTGAAAATACAGAATAATGTACAGGTCATTATCACAAAATAAACCTTGACAGGGTGATCAGGAGCACATCAAGAATGACCCTGAGGGGTTTTATTATGTTATATTTGCTGTCTGACAGTACATTATCTCACTTATTACTGGGGCTGGGACAATAAATCGATGCATTGTTGTGGATTGATTCTGAGATTTTCGGAATGCACCGCGATTCTCTCTGGAATCGATTTTAAGCTTGGTTTTTAATAGCAGATGATGCTCTAGGCTAGTTTTTAACCACACAGTTAAATGCTCACGAAGAAGAAAGCTTGTGTGCTTGGCTGATTCATGTAAGTTTTTAAATGTACAGTACATGCACACTGGCTTTTATGACACAAAATTAAATGTAAACACAGCCCACTGTCAATTCCCCTGTAATTCACTTTAACCTTTCCAAACTATATTAATTATTTTAGGTTAAAGTAGTGTGTGTAAGGAATTGGAAGCAAGCAGAGTACGGCTGTTTCTAAACAAAAAAAACAACAACGCAGAATTGATGCAGAATCATTTTTCTATTCACGATGCATCAACTTGTTGTCCCAGCCCTACATGGCTATTAACCAAATAAATATTTTTGCATTATTTTTTATAACAGCATTATTATAATATATAGGGCCCTAGGAAATCCATTTTATTTTTTTCCAAATTCTGTTTTAGAATATTTTTTCCAAAGTTGTAATTTTTCTGGATACCATTTTTATTTCTGTTTTAATTTTTCTAGACTCTGTTTTAATGGTTAGATTAAACAATTAAACAAAAAGCATGTCTAATTAATTGTAATCATGAAACTTTAACAATTTGATAGCAATTTATTAAAAGTTTAACAAACAAAAAAAACATTTTAAGGCCCTATGAATCACTTTTTTTGTGTGTGTGTTTTCTATTAATTTTCTGGATTCTCTTTTAATGGTTTCATTAAATTTGAATAATCAAAAGTACCTCTAAATGATTTGATTAAAAAAATGATTGCAGTTTTATTTTTTATTTTATTTCAGAAATACTGTGCATTTTTTCTGGTTAATATTTTCTTCAGGTAAATATTTCTTAAACCATTCCTTAGTAGCAGTACTATCATTACATTAAATAATATTTTTTTAAGTAAAGTATTTATCTGTTGTGGTTTCTTCAAGTTAAACCAAATTTTTTTGACGGGTTGCTGTGAAGACCTTTAAATTTCTGTTTGTATATGATATGATAATAGCTTCTTTTTTTTAAGAAACAGTAAAATGCTCATGAAATGATTCTCAGAGAAGTTCTAGAGATTGTTTGTGTGTTTATGTACTCTCATAATTAGGCGGCAGAGGCTGACAACATTGCAAGGTTCAAACAAGTTCATATGTGTGTAGTAAACAAAACTGTGTCTGCGCCAATCATTCACACAGAGACACATAGAACATGCAGGATTCATATTTAAATAGTATTTTTGTGGTTTAATATTTACAGACACTAGTCTATATCACATTTTAATTTAAGTGTATTGACCTACTTTTGATTTATTTATCCAGAATTTGGAAAATTCCATGACATTCTGTGTTATAGTAAATTCCTTTTTTTTTTATTCCACATTCGTTCTACAAATCACAGAGCCCTAAATATTATATTATATTTTTAAGAATGACTTTTTATACCTTACATATAAAAAAGAATAATGACTGGCTAACAGTAAATTATCCCTCTTATACCTAGCTACATTATCTATGAATTATAACGTACATTTATTAAAAAATAACAAAATATACAAATCTATAACTGTAAAGTCTGCTTTGACTCATATATTATGTTTCACTACATTTAATTCAGTAAAATATGTAAGACTTGAGGCAAATTTTCAATGATAAATAGCTTCCAGCTCCTCTACATTATTTAGGAAAGGCTGAGGGCATGCCAAAAAAATCTAACTACAAAAAGCCCAGTCAAGAAAAATGATGTGTATAATAAGCACACTGCCTCCTCATTTATTCATGAGCCAGTCAGGAGTATCTGTGAGACTGTGTGAGGTGTGGTCAGACCTCTCGTTCTGCAGCGCTGTGCTCATGGGATTGATGGTGGGGCTGACGGGTTTGTTTCTTTCCCAGATCAACAGAAGTTCTGCCATTCGCTCTTCTGCACACTGCGCTGTCAGACGAGCCTCTGCATCCTGATCCCAGCAATCCTCCATAGTCTCCTTGAGAGAGCGCACGGCCTTGAAGAGAGGAGAGTGAATGTGTCAAAAGACACAGAATAGAGTTGCTGCCTTTATGCTTGTGAGTGGTTGCCATTAGTCGCCATTAGTGCTGGCCCACAACTGGCTCTTTAAATTATGGAAATGATGTCTATGTCAAAACAGTTCTGGATTTAGATCATGTTTGATTTAAAATCACTCGAGATTCTGTTGTAAACACGCTGTACTAAAAATATCAGCAATTCGTTGTGTACTGATGTGCTGGTGTATGTGGTTAACTAGCCTAACCAGTCAACTTCCTTGGTTGACCAGCTTCACCAAGCGAGACTAATTTACCCTGCCAACCAGTTAAACTGTAACTATCAACAGGTATCAACAAACTATAAAAAAACTTCTATGTTGTTTCACATTTCTTGGAACACAACAACAACTGTATTAACTAAAGTGAGTACACTACCAGTCAAAAGTTTTTGAACAGTAAGATTTTTCATGTTTTTTAAAGAAGTCATTTGCTCACCAAGCCTGCATTTATTTGATCCAAAGTACAGCAAAAACAGTACAATTGTGAAATATTTTCACTATTTATAATAACCGTTTTCTATTTGAATATATTTTAGAACATAATTTACTTCTGTGATTTAAAAGCAAAATTTTCAGCATCATTACTCAAGTCTTCAGTGTCACATGATCCTTAAGAAATCATTCTAATATGCCGATTTAAACATTTTTATATTATTATTATCATCAATATTTTAAAAAGTTGAGTACATTTTTTCAGGATTCTTTGGTGAATAGAAAGATCCAAAGATCAGCATTTATCTGAAATGAAAAGCTTCGAAGGCTTGGAGTCAGTATAATTTAGAAATGATAGAAATTCATATTTTTATTTATCAAGGGTGCTTTAAATTGATCAAAAGTGTTGATAAAGACATTTATAATGTTACAAAAGATTTCTAGTTCAGATAAATGCTGTTCTTCTGAACTTTCTATTCATCAAAGAAACCTAAAAAAATTCTACTCAGCTGTTTTCAACATAATAATAATGAATGTTTGTTTTTTGAGAAGCAAATCAGAATATTAGAATGATTTCTGAAGGATCATGTGACTGGAGTAATGATGCTCAAAATTCAGCTTTGAAATCACAGGAATATATCACATTTTAAAATATATTCAAATAGAAAACGGTTATTTTAAATAGTACAAATATTTCACAATCGTACTGTTTTGCAGTACTTTGAATCAAATAAATGCAGGCTTGGTGATCGGAAGAGACTCTTTAAAAGAAATTACAAATCTTGCTTGTAGTGTATACGTAGAGCTGGGAAAGATAAGTTCTTGCAGCAATAATCTGACCCCTTTTCTCAGTGACTCACCAGGCTGTTCTCCTTCCAGGCTTCTGGAAACTTGGGTCTCTGTTTCTCTCTGGACACCAGCACCTGCATGTCCTCGAAGGAGGGGTGGTTCCCTGCCTCGGCCTGGAAGGCCATCTGGTATTCTGGCACTGCCTCCCCTTCAAAAAACAAAACAAAACAAAGGAAAGTCAGTCATCAGAGACCTCCACACGCCTGCACTCACTAGAATTAACTGAAAAATACTCAACGAGATTGAGGCACACTCATATTTCATGAACATAATAAGCAGGATACAACAGAGCCTTTGTTGCAACCCAGTGGTGTAGCCTAGTGGTTAAAGACGTAAGGGGTGTTGTGGGGTTTAACGGTTGAGGCTAGGGACGGGTCAAGATGCTCAACAAGATATCCACTAACCATTTAATTACTACGCCTTGAGAGGATTTTACATGCTGTTACACTCTTGCAAAAGTTTAATATCTAAATTCATCCCAAATCCCAAAGTATCAGTGCTACAACCATCAAAGCACTGCTTTTGTAAAAAAAAAAATCCTCTTTCAATGAAAAATATCAAGACAATTACAGTCAAACTTCAAATGTTGGACTTTCTGCTGCGAGCAATGTTCCCACTAGTATGCATAATCCATAAGTCTGTGTGAGGAGTGCAATCATTTTGTGCTATAAAAGGTTATATATTACATCTTTTATAGAATAATAGGATGGACTTGTTAGCATTGACAACTTAAAGCTGACATAAAAAAATGATAAAAAATTACTTTAACTAAAAATTTCAGTCATTACAGGGATAAATTAAATAATAAAACATATTAAAACAGAAAAGTTATTTTAGTTCATTTTTTAAATAAAATATTGAAAAGACATTAAAAACGCCTTTTTATCTTTTTTAGACATTCTTATTTATAAAAAAATGTGATTAAGACAAGCCAATTTTAACACCACTGAAACTAGCTGATGTCACATGCTACAGACAGTTCTGCTTAGCCAGCTGTATATACACCTTGCTGCAGTTTATTCAGAGCCGTGGTCCTCACCTGGAAAAAGGTCAGTGCATCTCATGAAGGTCTCCCAGTAGATAAGACCGATGGCGTACATGTCCACCTGTTTCAAAGCCGACTCGCAGTCCCTGAGGTTCACCGCTCCCTCCAGCACTTCCGGTGCCATGTAGCGGATTGTGCCCACCTAGACAGCAGAGCAGTACAGGTGTGAGAGGAACTGTTCTCTTATGCTGAGTCTGGATCAGCAATTCTGGACACCTCCAACATGGCCTATAACTGGGTCATGTGTGCTACAAAATCATTTTAACAGATTCAGGTTGTTATAATATTCCAGTCAAGAAAGGGGTTATAGGCTGACCTCACTGATGGCAGCGTTTTCCTCTTCACCAGGCCGTACGAGGCGATTTCCTGTGAGTTTCATAGACAGGCCGAAGTCGCTGATCACACACGTACCATCATTCTTCACCAGAACGTTACGGCTGTTTAGATCCCGGTGTGAAATGGCAGGTTTATATATATCTGTAAGTGGAAGATCATGTTAAATGAGTTTTCAGTAACTGTGGAGTCACAGACAGTGAAGCAGAAGACTGGATTTGCCATCATAGGAATAAATTAAATGTCAAAATACAGTTGAGACCAAAAGTTTACATACACCTGAAGGATCTGAAAAATGTTAATTATTTTAGCAAAATAAGAGGGATCGTACCAAATGCATGTTCTTCAGAAAAATCCTTCAGGTCTTACAAATTCTTTGGATTTTTTAGGATTTTTGTGTATTTGAATCCTTTCCAACAATGACTGTATGATTTTGAGATCCAACTTTTCACACTGAGGACAGCTGAGGGACTCATATGCAACTATTACAGAAGGTTCAAACGCTCACTGATGCTTCAGAAGGAAATAAGATGCATTAAGAGCAAGGGGGTGGAAACCTTTTGAATTTGAAGATCAGGGTACATTTAACTTATTTTGTTTTCTGGGAAACATCTAAGTATATTCTGTAGCTTCTGAAGGGCAGTACTAAATGAAAAAAATATGATATTTAGGCAAAATAAGAAAAATCTACACATCTTCATTCTGTTCAAAAGTTTTCACCCCCGGCTCTTAATGCATTGTGTTTCCTTCAAAATTATCATTGAGCATTTGAACCTTCTGTAATAGTTGCATATGAGTCCCTCGGTTGTGCTCAGTGTGAAAAGATGTTTCTCAAAATCATACAGTAATTGTTGGAAAGGGTTCAAATACACAAAAAAGGCTGAAAAAACAGAATTTGTGGCATCTGAAGGATTTTTCTGAAGAACGGAAAAGGATTTTTCTGATAGTCAGAAAGCTTTTTTAATATTTAGCAAATGAGTCACTTATTTTAAAAACATTAAACAATCTTACCATCCCCAAACTTTTAAATGGTATTTTATGTATTTACACTGGTGGATGTTGTTAGTGGACAAATTAAATAAATTTTATATTAGATTATAATTGTTTCAAATTAAATAGTTCACCCAAAAAAGAAAATTCTGTCAGAAATTACTCATTAAATGCTCACCCTCATGTCATCTCAAACCTGTAAGACCTTTGTTCATCTTCAGAACCCAAATTAAAGATATTTTGGATGAAATCCGAGAGCTTTCTGACCCTACACAGACAGCAACACAACTGATGTTTAAGGCCAAGAAAGGTAGTAAGGACATTATTAAAATAATCCATGTGACGTCAGTGGTTCAACCTTAATATTATGAAGCCACGAGAATACTTTTGTGTGCAGAAATAATTACTTTAGTCAACAATTTCATCTCTTTCATGTCAGTCTTCAATACGCATTTACAAGTATTCTCAAAAGTATTGTCATAGCTTCATAAAATTAAGGTTGAATCACTGATGTCTAAATGACTGTTTTAATGATGTCCTTACTACCTTTTCAACTGCGTTGCTGTCTATGCAGGGTCAAAAAACTCTTGGATTTCATAAAAAATATCCTACCTTGCGTTCTGAAGATGAAAAAAGGTCTTACAGGTTTGGAACAAAATGAGGATGAGTAATTAATGACTAAAAATTTTAATATTTGAGTGAATTAACACCAAGACAGTCCACATGGTCAAAAGATACACTCATACATAGTTTCTGAGCAGTCTTTACGAACCACAAGCACAACACATCCAGCAGAGGGCGCTCAGAGAAGCACATGAAGTGAGTAATAGTTTCAGGATGAATGCCCTCTCTCCCAGTCCTTCCCCCATCCTCCGCATGCTGCCTGTCTGGCTCTAAAGTTCACCCAGTAATGAGGGCAGCGGCAGAGCAATCTGAACCAACGCTGTACAGAGATCAGCTCGTAATGACGGCATACGCTGGAAACTGGTGAACGGCTGCTCTGAGATCAGTTTATAATGAGGGTAGGGCCAGAGACAGCTGAGTAGGAAATGAACTTGAGGTCTGATGAGCTGCAGACTGTCTGCAGATCTCTGGCGACGTTCCAGCAGCACCCAGAGAAACATGAGGAGCGCGACGCACAAATTAGCCAAGTGTTATCTCTTTTGCACCACATGCTGGCCCTTTAAGGGCCAAAGGAAGAGCTAAAGACTCAATTAGAGCAAAAAAATAAAACACTGATCACTTTGTGTTCATGCTGAATTAAAACAGTGTTTTTCAAGGAACTGGCATTAATCTAATTTTTTAATGTTTTACACTATTTCCAGCTATGTCTTTGCACACAGCATTCTTAACAGCAAGCCGCCGTTCTGTTAAACACAAAGACATATCATAAAAAATGAATAGTGTCTCATTCATCTTACAGAAAACATTCTGTCTGACCCAGATGTGCAGATTAGAGAAGGCAGCTTCTATGTGACGCAGCAGAGCAGTCAACTGGCTCCGCCAATGGTCTTTGGGTGGATTCACGCAGCTTTTTTTAACCCGTGTGGTTAGACATACATTCCTGCTGAGCTATGGAGGCATAAGGCAGCTAAAAGAGTGTCATGTCTACAGCACACAGAACTATTCACTGAAGAAGCAAGTCGAATCCCCAATAGATAAAATCCAGTTCCACACTACATTTTGTTTTATTAAAGGCATAGTTCTCCCAAAAATTACCACATGATTTACTCACTCGCAAGCCATTTGAGGTGTACATGGCTTTCTTCTTTCAGACCAATACAATTGGAGTTATATTAAAGAAAGTCCTGGCTCTTCCAAGCTTTATTTTTGCAATGAATAGGTTTTGAGATTTTGAAGCCCAAAAAAGTGCATCCATCAATCATAAAAAGTATTCCACACACCTCCAGAGAGTAAATAAAGGCCTTCTGAAGTAACTAAATGTGTTTGTGTCAGAAAAATATCCATATTTAAAACTTCATAAACCATAATATCTAGCTTTCGCTAAGTGTTGTACATGTGTTTCCCATATAGCTAAAAAAAACTCACTATTTCAAATGGTTTTCCTTTATTGTAAACAAAACTTGGTTTTCACGAGACTAATAAATAAGCTAGAAATTACGGTTTATTAATTTTTAAATATGGATATTTTTCTCACACAGATGTATCGCTTCGCTTCAGAAGGCCTGTATTTACCCCCTGGAGCTGTGTGGAGCACTTTTTATGATGGATGCATTTTATTGGACTTCAAAATCTCAACACCCATTCACTGCCATTATAAAGCTTGGAAGAGCCAGGACATTTTTTTATATAATCCCGATTGTATTAGTCTGAAAGAGAAAATCATATACACCTAGGATGGCTTGAGGGTAAGTAAATATTCCATTGCGCTCCGGGCGTCCCGTGTTCGAATCCTGACTCGAGGACCTTCCCCGATCCCGCCCCCTATCTCACTTTGCTTCCTGTCATTACTGATCTGTCCTATCACAATAAAGGCAAAAATGCCAAAAAATAAATCTTTAAATACAGTATCTTGTTTCACCTGACTTCAAAGGGCTTCATTCTATTGAATAGGCAGCCAAATATACCTCAAGATTGTGAAAAATGAAGAAAGAGCTAAAGTGAAGGATGTGTGTGCACAGATGTAGAGGTGACCCTCACCTCCTCTCAGCAGCTCGGTGTGCAGGTAGGCCAGTCCTCTCGTGAGCGAATGTGACAGACGACAGCAGCTCACCCAGTCCAACGTGTGCAGACTCAGGTACCGACACAGAGAGCCCTACAAACAGACACAGCACAGTTAAACCAGCACACAAAGCCTGTAACTGCTCAAACACGGCACTAAAAGGGTCGTGAAAGAAAGTGATAGTTATTGAAGTAGCAGTAACCAAATAAGTGTAAAAACTGTGCTTTTAACACTGCTCTACAATGGCAATCTTTTTCCCCCCCCCCACACAACTCGGCATTGCTTTTACATCAGCATTTCAAATCTCTGCAGAGCAGATATGAAGCTCTTGAATAATGAATTGGAGCTTCAACAAAGTTGTAATGTAAAGCCGCCTGCAACTAATTACAGCCTCTGGGGTATTTAGGCAACGCAATTAAAACTACCAGCACCAACAAACAGCGTCGTACATAACCAAGAATTTTTCCTCCCCAAACTAAACCACAGAAATAATACTGTAGATTAGATTTAATTAGTTCAACAGGAAGCTTTTGCACATAGAGTACAAGAACTGCTGTAGAGGCGGATGTAATTATGTGTTGTAGAAATATCAATAACTGTCATGCTGAGAGCAAATTCAAAAGGTGGGGGAAATAGTTAACTTAAATTGTTGACTACAAAATACTATTGTTGTAGATATAGACACAGATCAACAGATTTTTGACCTGTCATCTAGAACGGAAGGATGCAAGAGAAAACTAACAGACTGCAGGGCGCTCTGGGTAGAGGAATGATTATCTACCTGTAAGTGTACATCAGAGCCATAAAAGCCAATCGCTTTCCCTCAAGCCCTGCCTGAGTCTCTGTGTTACCATAGCGACAGAGAAAATGATGTTTTCCCCGGACACAGGTCCAGGCATTTCGTCTTTCTAACGATGTGTGACAGACAGAACACTGACTGATACAGACACAGACTTTGCTCCAAAACCAGTGTGTTGCTTTGCTGTCTACTCCATACATAGGCAGCTGTCTTCTAAGCCAGCATCCTAACTGACATGAAACCCTATAAGTGATGTTTTAGAGCTCTTTATAGGCATGTGTGTGTTCCAGTTTAACCAGGTTAAAAATATTTAATATAGTTAACAAAGGGGCACGGCTAGGGTTGGCCACCTCACTCACAACTGCTACTTTTGTCTTTTTTTTCTACAAAAGGTGCCTTTATTTAGTCGCAGAACGTCTTTTTGACCACATCAAAAGGGTCTGACTTTTCAGATGCGCACTTCAACTATAGGAAAAGTAGAGGTGACGAGGGAGCTTCAGTAGAACAACAGTAAACTGCGGTCAGATGAGCTGTTGTCAGGCCATATGTCAGTTAAAACTAATACTACCTGTCCTGTCAGCTGTTAAACTGTGCTCGTAGCCTGTAGCCTGCCTCATTTCATACTAAAACGCGAATGAGTTTGCGTGTCAGATCCGTGTCACATTCAGCAGTGGCAGCTCTTAAAGTAATAGCAGCCAAATAAGCTAATAACCCAGCTGCTGTGATGTCTGTTAATCAAAGAACCAAAGAAAAAAGAAGAAATCAATAACTTTTGTAGCTTTAGGAATTAATCTATATTTAGTTCAGTATTTGGTGTTTGATAACTTCATACAATTTCTGCATATTTCCTATTTGCTGAAGGGCACAGGTTTATAATTGGTTTATGTGAAGATTGTTCACTTAAATTAGAATTATTTTTTTAAAGTCTAATAAATGTTAAAATTATACTGTAATGTTGAATGGCTATAGCCACTGGTTCAATATTAGAAAAAAAGAACACATTCCATTTCCTAGAGACATCAGTAATATTGGTACTGGTGATATTCTCCTTCAGTCATAGAAAAATATTTAACAAAAATGTGATCCTGTACCACAAAATCATTCTTAAGTAGCATCGGTATATGTGTAGCAATAGCCAAAAATACATTGTATGGGTCAAAATGATCAATTTTTCTTTTATGCCAAAAATCATTAGGATATTAAGTAAAGATCATGTTCCATGAAGATATTTAGTAAATTTCCTACCATAAATATATCAAAACTTAATTTTTGATTAGCAATAGGCATTACTAAGAACTTAATTTGAACAACTTTAATGGTAATTTTCTCAAAATTTAGATTTTTTTGCACCCTCAGATTTCAGATTTTCACATTGTTGTATCTCGGCCAAATATTGTCCCATCCTAACTTATTTATTCATCTTTCAAAAAATATAAATCCTTGACTCTTATGGCTGGTTTTGTGGTCCAGGGTCACATATTAAAAATATACTGTTTTTATGTTGTTCCTACATTAATTTTAAGATTGAATGTGAAATTATTGCAATATAATGGTATATTTATGTTATTTTATTTATGTTAGGTGGGATTAATCATGATTACTTTCAGAAAAAAATGCAATTAATTATTTGACAGCACTATTTTCAATTCATGCTGTTCAACCCTGAGTAATTTTAAATGACATTTCTATCTATTGTATGATTGTTTTCCACAGATTCTGGGATGGTATTTTGCATGAAACGCTGTCTAGGATTTTCAAATTTGGATAACACAAGTTCTAATATTTCTCTAAAGTAACTAAAGCCAGTAATTTAATGATATCCAGCAGGAAGTACCGTCATTTTTGGTGGAAAAACAAGCAAAAGATTGGATGGATTCTGTTAATTATTAGTTGGTTTGTCTCACTCTCTAAAACTTTTTCAAAAGATCTGTTCAAAAATAACATGGTAAGTTTTGAAACCCAGTGACTCACTTTAGCTTATTTCCATCCAGACATTATGCCACTATGTATATAATCAAGGTTTAATCAGAAAAAAAAAAAGTTAAAGTCTGGCACACACTTTTATAAATGTTGAATTAATTAAATTATAACCGTTTTTAAAGTTGCAGAGTTTAAAAAGTACAGAATACAACAAATAACTCAGAGAGTTCTTTGATTCCGCCTAAAGCGAGCCATCAATTCATGTCTAAATAGGAAGTGAACATTCACCAACAAGGGTTTTTCCTGTACTTTGGCTTTAGGCTATGAGTTCATTATATAATTCATACATGAGAAGTCAAACAGGGCAAGAGCAAACACAGCGATGTCTCGACAGAGTGCTGTCTGTCTGCAACCAGACACAATAAAGGTGTGTCTCATTCCTCACTGCCATTCAAAAGGCCCAGGCGGCTAGAACAGGCAGAAAAACGCAGACAAACTTGCGAGTTATAACATGTCAAACAGGAATGTACAGGAAAACATGTTGCAAAGAATGCTGGGCTATTGTTATTGTGCATGTTTTGAAAACTGAGGGGGGAATGACTACGAACGATTAGCACGCATTGACAGGTCTGTTTATTTGCATGCAATGTTTGCATTGTTTTAGCACCCAATTAAACGAATTACGTAAATTAGATAATGGCATAAACATGCTTAAATAGGCACAAAAATCCTTTGTTCTGAATTAAATTTGCCTACCTGGTTTTGAGTGCAAAGCTGTCAAGGACACAACAGACTTTTGCAATCTGACGTACATTGCTGGGAATGCAAAGCATCGCTTCACCAAAGCAATCCAGACATCTATATTGACTATTTAAAAAGCTGAAAGTGCACTCAACTTTGCATACACTGTATGTGCAGTTATAACATTCACTCGACTGAGTGTTATGATCAATAAAAATGCATATAAATCTCTTTTATGTAAAATTCAGTTTACCACCTTTTCCAAGGTAATTTTAAAGCAGTGTTAATTAGGCCAGGAAGTTTTCTGATGAAGGATAAATCCATAAAAAGCCCACTTTGTGTGACAGTTCTGTAAAGTGCTACAGGAATGAGTCGTAAAACCCAAAACCAAGTTAGCATTTTTGATTTTGATTTATGCTTTTTTAGGTCCGTGGTTGAAGCATTAGTTAACTTTGTTAATTTACTCCTGCAATAATTGTAATAATAATGTCTTTCTTTCTTCAGTCGCAAAGAAATGAAGGTTTGGAGGAAAACATTCCAGGATTTTTCTCCATATATTGGACTTTAATGGGGATCAACCAGTTGAAGGTCCAAATTGCAGTTTCAATGCAGCTTCAAAGGTCTTTACACGATCCCAGCCGAGGAATAATTGTCTTATCTAGCAAAACACTGTCATTTTCAACACAAATGCTTGTCTATCTTGCACTAGCCCGACTTCACACATTACGTAGTAACGTTGGAAAGATCACATGTGACGTAGGTGGAAGTAGCGACCCAGTGTTTACAAAGCGAATGTGTAAAGTCAAACGCTCCTTACATAAAAAAGTTTAAACAAAGATGCCAGATGTTTTTGATGAGGTTTTTTTAGAAAATGACAGATCGTGTAGAATCCTTTGCTGCACTGAATTTGGATCTTCAACCCGTTGGCCACCATCAAAGTCCACTATATGGAGAATGTTGGAGACTATATGTTTTCCTCAAAAACCTTCATTTCTTTTCAACTGAGGAAAGAAAGACATGAACATCTTGGATAACATGGGGGTGAGAAAATAAGCAAGAAATTTTAATTCAGGAAGTGAACTAATCCTTTAACTCCAGCTCAATACACATTACAATGCACTCAATACGCCACAAATGTTTTGTTGTAACTGTAAGACATAAAATACATTGGTAATATCTCACTAGCGATTTTTTTTTATCCGTTTCGAAAACAGCAATTTGCGATTTTATGTAGAAAACAGTAAATTACTAAAAAAAAAGTTTCTAGCTGGGTTTTCACATTCAAGGTCACAAATATGTAAATTTCATAAACTTTTGTTGGTCACAGAGCTTATTTTCTACAAAAAGCCACTGGAAAAATCCTGTTGTGAAACTTCCAGATTAGCCTCCAAAAAATACGTCATTCCTGCAAAAGATTATTAGGGCCCGAGCCCAGAATGTTCTTCTAAGGATTATTATTATAATCAGTGTTCTGGGTGATTTTGGGGCCCTTAACATACACGAAAACTCTTGAAACTTTGCACACACATTGGAACCTGTGGCCATCAGGGCCGGACAGACTTTGACATGGGGGGGGGGGATCACCTGGGGGGGGGCATGGCACAACGTTAAAAATTACGACTTTTGAGGGACTCTGGAGTGCACACCGGTTGACCTACAGTTATAAAAATTCATACACATATAGACAGTTTCAACGGCAACAACATAAACAAATGTTACTGCGCATGCGCGCTTTTGTGGCCCAAACTTAACTTCCGGTAGACATCCAAATAGAATCAATAACAACAGCTAAATCCTTCTAGAGTAGATTATTTTTTTTAATAACAAGCGAAATATGTTGGCTGCGTAAATTAGACTGATTTATTAAAAATGCAAACTCATCCTCTGCCAGCAGGAGGTGCTTTAAGCTCGAGAAACGAGGTTTCCCCGGTAATGGCTATAGACAAAGCAGCTCTTAATTTAAAAACGCTGCCTTATGCAGGATTAAATGAAAATGACATTTTCTAAAGACAGTCTTTCTTCAGAAATACAGTGATATAAAAACACCCACGCCTCGGTTTGATTTTTAAACGTGCATTACGTTTATTCAACGAAGCCTATTGGAAAATCAGTAGGTTTTTATATCGTGGCAGGTCGCCACAAATAAATAAATGTTTGGGAAACACATACCACAGCACAATAACCTGAGACCAACTTCATTACTCATTATTAGCTGCGTTTGTAGCCCGCGACACGAACCAGACAGATAAACAAACACAGACCGGAAGTTAACTTAGGTCCAGGCGCGTGCGCCCGATGAAACCGTCTATAGACCTCATCGGGCTGAACAACTTTTGCGCTCAAAGTCCGTGCTTCGCCCAACAGGAAGTCAGCTATTCAGGGATGTCTAAAAAGAGCATGCACTGGAATTTGATATACTCCTCCTAGGATTTTCCACCGATGGCCACCAAACTCGATCAGCATGATCTCAAGACATTGGGGACGCAAAATTGCCAGGGGATTTTTGATATCTCGAACGGTTTGGCCGTGGCGGGGCGACAAAGTTATGGCGAGAAATGAGAAACAGGAAGTGTCTAATAACTTTGACACACTTTGTCTGATTTTGACCAAACTTACGCAGTTAGTTTGTCGTCTGATGCCGATCACAGAGATGTGACTATTATGAGTCAAAGTTATAGCGCCACCAACTGGCAGCAGAAAGCGCGACGTTTTCGAAATGCTTTTAAACCAGCCTCTTAATTTTACTCAATTTGCTTCAAGCTTCATCCCAATAATGTCGAAACACGGCCGATGAGAATCTGTGAAGGGCATTATCGATAACTTTTATCATGTTGCCATGGCAACGTGTCAAACTTTAACTTTAGTTTTTTGTCTTTTTGAGCCACTTAAAATACTTTGAATTTCATGAAACTCAACACACACATCTGTATTATTGATATTTAGACACTGATAAAAGCCCATAAATGGACGTGGAGCAGCCCACATCAAAAGTTGGGGGGTTAGTTTGTCCTACAGTCACCAAACTCGGTACATATATTGATCTCATCAAGCCAGAAAAATTTCTAATTTATACCCATTAGCTACGACCGACAGAAAGTCGGCTATTTTGATTTGAATGTGGATTTTTGGAAAAATCAGGCTGTGGAATTTTATATACTTCTCTCAGGAAAACCAACCAATTCACACCAAACTTTTTCGACATGATGCCAAGATTCTGAAGATGCTAAATTGCGAGCAGATTTAGGATATCTTGAATGGTGTTGATGTGGTGATTGATAGAAATCAGAGTAAAAAAGATAGCCGTAATTTTATTATATCATTAAAGTGCAGCATCCAAAGTCTTAGTAAGAGAGAGAGTCAATGAGGAGGAGAGACAGTTAGGGTTAGTCCAGAGGGTTACTGTGAATGCATGTGCCAACTGGGCACCATTTTCCTGAAGCTATCGGGATGGCGACTGCGTAGATGGCGAGGGCCCGTTCATCGCTGCTTGCAGCTTTAATTTCTGAATTGGACTGCAGGTGCTTAGTAAAGACAGAGAAATTTTTAATGAAAAACGTCTCACAAAAGTGGCGCAGCTGTTTAGTGAATTCATCTCTGTGTTTAAAACTTACAAAAGAACAATTTATCTGACTGCAATGGCAGACAGATACAGAACAAGTGAATGAAAACAACAGAAGCCAGTCAGACAGAGACAGAAAGATGAACAGGCACAGCTAAAATACAACGCTGACATCCAAATCACCCTTCTCCTGCTGCCTGCTGGAAATCCATCTGAATCATGGATAAAAATATCTGACCAGATAGCGGCAGGACATTTGATTCCACTCCTGACTTTGACAGAAATAGTCAGGAGAAACCAATAAAACAAAAAGAAAAGAATAAAGGACAGATGAAGGTAAAATGTGGAAAACTACACCATGCAGGGCAGGCAGGAACCAGAGCCGTGTCACATACAACTTTAAGGATGAGAGAAAAAATCTCTTGCACTAGATCAATACTTACATGAGGGTAGTACTCCATAACCAGCAGGTACTCCATTCGCCCATCTGTCGTGAGACGCTCATCGCCAACGATAAAATGAGCAATGTTGTCATGTTCCAGAAGAGGGACTCGGTAGATGGAGCGCTCATTCACGAAGTTCTGCCGGTTGGCATAGGTAAAAACTTTTACGGCGACTGGGCGTTCATCCAGCGATCCTTTATAGACAGAACCGTAGCGTCCTCGACCAATCAACTGCAAGGAAAATTATTCAGGTGTGAGTTGTAGCAGATGTTACGTGATTAACAAATACAGATGGTTCGAGTTCATTACAATACAAATTAAAATCAAAATATGATAATGTGCACTTATTTGGTGGCAGCTACTAGAAATGAACTCACTTCCAGGAGCTTTAAACTGTCTAAATCCAGAGACGGTTCTGACGGTGCGGCCTCTATCATGTCCATATTGTGCAGACCTTGTTTACACTCGCCTGTAATAAACACAGTGTATTACGACACTAACAATATGACGTGACCTTCATTCAAAAATAGCTAATCAGTGCATAGAGTTCTGCATCTTACCCATCATCATGCGATAGCCAAAGAACAGCGCCACAATCAAGACTGCTACTATAGAGACAGATGCGAGGGCAATGAAGATGGCCTCATCCCTGTGTATAGGAGGCTCCTCTTCTAGAGAAAAAAGGGAAGAGAGAAGGAGAAAGAGAGACATGTTAGACCTTCATTTGTTATTTGCATTTAAAAGGATGGTTCATTAAAAAATTTAAATTCTGTCATTAATTGCGCACTCTCATGTTGTTTCAAACCTGTAAGACCTTTGTTCATCTTCAGCACACAAATTAAGATATTTTCGATGATATTCGCAAGCTTTCTGACCTTACATAGACAGCAACACAACTATCACGTTCAAGGGCCAAAAAGGTAGTAAGGACATCGTTAAAATAGTCCATGTGACATCAATGGTTCAACCGTAATTTTATGAAGCTATGAGAATACTTTTTGTGTTCAAAGAAAACAAAATTAACAACTTCATTCAACAATTTTGTCTCTTCCATGTCAGTCTTCTATGTGCGTTTTCTTTGTACACAAAAAGTATTCTCGTAGTTCTACTAAAAGCTTCATATGAAATCATGAGATAAATGAGAAAATTTCTGATAACTGAAAAGAGCCAGTGGACTTAACATGGGCCTTTCTTCACAGATCTTCAGAAAATAGGAAGATGGAAGTCAAGTGATGTCCTCAGTGTGATTTTTATTTCAAAATAAACGGTAACACCAGTGACACAACTCCAGGGGACCACTACTTTCATTATATATTTTAAAATATTTATTCAGCATGTTTTTTTTTTATGCCATTTACATCATATGTGACCCTGAACCACAAAACCAGTGTTAAGTAGCACGGGTATATTTGTAGAAATAGCCAAAAATACATTGTATGGGTCAAAATTATAAATTTTTCTTTTATGCCAAAAATCATTAGGATATTAAGTAAAGATCGTGTTCCATGAAGATATTTTGTAAATTTCCTACCGTAAATATATCAAAACTTAATTTTTAATTAGTAATATGCCTTGCTAAAAACCTTTTTGGACAACATTTAAGGCGATTTTCTCAATATTTTGATTTTTTTGCACCCTCAGATTCCTGATTTTCAAACAGTTGTATCTCGGATGTTAGGATATTGTTCTATCCTAACATACATCAATGGAAAGCCTTTTTATTCAGCTTTCAGATGATGTATAAATCTCAATATAGAAAAATAAATTACTCATATGGCTGGTTTTGTGGTGCAGGATCACATATTAGATAAGAATACATTATTGTATTTTAAATGGCAGAAAAACAAATGTTTTTGACCTCAAAATAAAGCTTTTTCCTTTGTACATGGCTGTGGGGATAAGCAGTTTTGTGGTGTTTATCATTCGATATAATTAATTAAAAAACAAATGTTGCCAAATTGATGACTTAAGAATGTGTAATTGTTCAAATAACATATTGTTTCATTTTAAAATATAAAGAAATCGCAACCATAAAGTGTTTTTCGAGTGTAATATTTCTGTAAAAGCGTAGGGACAGAAAAATGAACATTTCCATAGAATAACCCTAATTCAATGTGATTTACAATGTGATTTGTTAAATCCTAAACACAAACAAATGTGTCCACCAGTTTGTGTTCAAATCTAAGTCCTCCAACCAAAGAAGTCCTACTAACTTCCACATGAACCTGAATAAACTAAATCACAGTTTGGAAAAGTAAAGTCATCGTCATCTATCAAAAATCATCGAAAATGTTCTGGTCTGTCAATGTACGTGAGCCATAGAGACACCCTCCTCCAAAATCCAATTAAACCAAGCACTAGCTTTCTTTAGCTTTTGATGCTTTTCACTTTCTTCCATTTTCTCACTCTGCTTCAGAAACAGACATGTCCTTGCATACAAGAGCGAGAGCTTCGAGGCAAGAAAGCCGCTCTCACACAAAAAGAGCTAAAGAGAGAGAAAGATGAGTGGGAATGATAAAACCACAGCTATGGACTTCAGTTTCAAGCAGAGAGAAAGAGAACAAACACTTAAAAATGAAGGACAACCTCTCAAAATCAAACCCACTCGGAAAAAAATATGAGATGTCATGATTAAACTGAACTTCATATGAAATAAAGCTTAAAATACTGCACATGCTTAGGCATTTAAATTAATTTGTGAATTGATGCATGAAGAATTCAGCAGGAAGTGTGCAATTCAGCTGTGTTTATCTTCAAGGCAATGAATGCGGATGTATGGGAAGACAATATTTTTGAGCTGGACCCTCCCAGCTCCACTGCAGCAGCTAGACTGGCACCAGACCTGCAGCGCTACGCTATCACACAGCTCAAGAAGGTTTGAGTTTCTCAAGACAGATCAATAAATATGAGATTTGAACCACAGCAGTGCGTCAGACTGCATGCTGCTGTTCGCTTCTGGAAAGTGATCTCTCACACACACTCGTATATAGCCACGCTCATTTAACGCTCAGAGGATAAAACACAGGCATTTATAGACATCGATAGAAAAAAAAAACACTCTCTCATTCTCACATATACATAGGGACTGTTTACATGTCTCGGAGCCGGCGGCATTTAGCTCGGAGGCAGAATGTCTGAGTGTCCCTCCCTTGTCCAGACTATATGAACAATCTGGTTCTACTTCCTGTATGTCTCCCTCCAGCTCCCTGTCCATTATGAGCTCTCACGTCTCCATATTTCATATTCTGTATAAACCATTACACAATCATGGTAATTCTTTTCCACACTAAATAACTGAATAACACTGAGTTTGTTGTCATGCTACATTCTTCATGGAGACACGTGGAGTAAAGCATGAAATGACTGCATTTGTAGACTCATGTTTGTCACCACATCACGCATGGAGCTGATCTTCTGTCCTTCACATTCTTTGAGACGAGCATCAGGACAGATACAGTTTCCCTTGGTAACCAGAACTCTTCTGTGAAAACACCAACTCCCACTCATAATGCCTGCCTGGCAACCGTGTGCAGTCACAACCTTCCTGCAATAAATTCTGACTTGCCTAAATTTTTACCTTTCCTCACTGTTTTCTATTTGTGCCAGTGTTGTATGAGAATAAAGACACTTTTGTGATGTTTTTAAAGGGATAGTTCACCCAAAAATGAACATTCTGTTGTTAATTACTCACCCTTGTGTCATTCCAAACCTGTAAGAACTTCGTTCATCTTTGGAACACAAATTAAGATATTTATGAGACATCCAGGAACTTCTGACCCTGCATAGACAGCAACGCAACTGACACGTTCTAAGATTTCTGAAATGTGGAAAACGTGGACGGAATCCAGTCATAAAAACAGAATTTACTAAATAAGGCAGAATTTTTCAAAGTTTGGATGAATTAATCAAAAGTAGGTAATTACACTTAAATCAAACCACGATTTGGACTAGTATCTGTAAATATTAAGCCGCAAAATACTATTTAAATATGAATCCTGCATGTTCTATGTGTCTCTTTGTTTATGAATGGCGCAGACGCGTTTCGTTTACTACCCACATACTGAAGCGCGCGTGATGCTCGCGGTGATTTCAGCGTCTGCCGACTCACTGAATGAGGACATAAATACATAAACAGTATCTTCAGTAGGGATGGGTACCGAAACCCGGTACTTTATCGGTCCCGGTGCCAAATTATAAAAGACCGAAGTATCGATAAGCTCTGACGTTAAAAAGGAGATATTACTATTAAAGATTAAAAAAATACCACTGGGTGGATTTTTATCATTATAGAGTGTTTGTGTACACAAACTGCCAACACACATTAATGCTCAAACAACATGTAAAAGTTAGTTTCATTATTTTAATTAACTAGACATGCTTTTTGATTAATAAAATTTAATTTAACCATTAAAACCTGAATCCAGAAAAATTAAAACGGAATTGGGAAGAAAATAAAACGGAATTTGGGAAAAAAATAAAACAGATTTCATAGGGCCCTATACGAGTTCAAGGCCCAGAAAGACAGTAGGGACATCGCTGAAATAGTCTATGTCAATGGTCACCAAACTTGATCCTGGAGGGCCGGTGCCCTGCAGAGTTTAGCTCCAACTTGCCTCAACACAGCTGCTTGGAAGTTTCAAGTATACCTATTAAGACCTTGATTAGCTGGTTCAGGTGTGTTTAATTAGGGTTGGAGCTAAACTCTGTAGAGACACCGGCCCTCCAGGACCGAGTGTGGTGACCCCTGGTCTATGTGATATCAGTGGTTCAACTGTAATGTTATGAAGCTACAAGAATACTTTTTGTGTGCAAAGAAAACAAAAATAACAACTTGAACAACACAGGAGCCGACATTCTGATGTAGAACCCCTTTTCTGATACATCGAGATCAGTTAATGCTACAGTATGTGCAAAACAAAACTCTCACTTCAAAATTCCAAAGGGAGAAGGGCATATATTTTAAATCAAGACTGATGTGTGTGAGACACCTGCGAAACTGATTTTAAAAGCACTGAATGATGAATGATTTCTCCCCTGAGGAACATGCGTCTCATGTTATGATTATGGGTACCACAGAGGGTCTTTCCCACAGACAGGCAGTCACATCTTAGATATGCATCCCATTCATAATACAAAGCCTGTGTGGGAGAATTTCAAAGACTGCCGGCTCAGAGACACCAGGGAGACTCTAATGGGAGTCATTCATGAGCGGGCAGACTTTCATGCTGCCATTACCACAACAAGACTTAACATCACTACCTGGATCCCCCCACCAGCGAGGACAACAAAAGCCACTCAATGGGAATTCTCTGGCCTACATTCAGCTTTCAGAGTTGGATGCTGGGGAAGAGAGCGAGGGAGCCTGACAAAATACATCATCATGTGCCAGACTACAATCTGCCTTTAACCACTATTATCTCCAGATCCAAGGCATATCTACAGGCCAGAATATAATGGTGATTTTAATGGGGGTGGGCTTTTCTGAATTGGGCCACACACACCAAAAACCACCTAGTAGTTAAAGGTCTACAACGACAATAAAAAATTGTCTTTGTGCACAACATTTTTTCTTGTGGCTTCATTAAAATTAAGGTTGAACCACTGATGTCACATGGAGTATTTTAACAACGTCCTTACACTCCTAAAAAATAAAGGTTCCAAAAGAGTGTTTCTGCAGTGATTCCATAGAAGAACCATTTTTGGTTCTCCAAATAATCTAAATCCTAAAAGAACCATTTTGAAGGACATTTTAAAAATCTAAAGAACCTTTTTCAACTATAAAGAACCTTTTCTGCATTTGAGGTTCCATAGATGTTCAAGGTTCTTCATGGAACCATCGATGCCAATAAAGAACCTTTATTTTTCTAGTCCTTGAACATGTCGGTTGAGTTGATGTCTATGCAGGTTCAGAAAGCTATTGGATTTCACCAAAAATATCTTAATTTATGCCCTGAAGATCAACGAAGGTCTTATGGGTTTGAAACAACATGAGGGTGAGTAAATAATGACAGAATTTTCATTTTTGGGTGAACTATCCCATTAAGTTATTGCAATGTTTTATCTCAAAATTGTGAGATATAAACTCATAATTGTGAGTTATAAAGTCCAATTTTGAGAGGGAAAATGTTGTCAGAATTGTAGAAAGTCACTTTATTTCTCGCAATTGCAAGTTTATGTTTTTATTGTGAGATAAAAGTCATAATTGCAAGATATACATTCAAGATTCTGTGTGAAAAGTTAGAACTGTGATTTTATTTTTCAGAAAAGTGACTTTTTTATGTCAGAAATACTGTCAGAATTTATGTCAGACATACTTTCAACTGTGAGTTATAAAGTATTAATTGCATGTTATAAACTCGCAATTGCAAGTTATAAAGTCAGACAATAAATTAAGTTATAAAGACAAACTCGCAATTCTGACTTTTTTCCCTCAGAATTGTGATATAAACTCACCATTGCAAGAAATTGCGAGTTTGTATCTCGCAAAACTGACCTTTTTTCTTGCAACTGCGAGTTTATATCTCGTAATTCTGACTTAACTAGTGTTTTAAAGTCAAAATTGTGGGGTATAAACTTTTGTCAGAAATACGACTTTTGCTTCTCAGAATTGCAAGTTTATGTCTCGCAATTCTGACTTTATAATTTGCAATTGCGAGTTTATATCAAGCAATTCTGAGAAAAAAAAATCAGATTTGTGAATTGATATCTCACAGATGAGAAAAAGTCACAATTCTGACTTTTATTTCTTACAATTGCAAGTTTGTATCTCGCAAAACTGACAATTTTTCTTGGAATTACGAGTTTATATCTCGCAATTCTAACTTAACTAGTGTTTTAAAGTCAGAATTGTGGGGTATAAACTTGTGTCAGAAATACGACATTTGTTTCTAAGAATTGCAAGTTTATGTCTAGCAATTCTGACTTTACAATTTGCAATTGCGAGTTTATATCAAGCAATTCCGAGAAAAAAAAATCAGATTTGTGAATTCATATCTCACAGATGAGAAAAAGTCACAATTCTGACTTTTATTTCTTACAATTGCAAGTTTGTATCTCGCAAAACTGACAATTTTTCTTGCAATTACGAGTTTATATCTCGCAATTCTAACTTAACTAGTGTTTTAAAGTCAGAATTGTGAGGTATAAACTTGCGATTCTGAGAAAAAGTCAGAAATACGACTTGTTTCTCAGAATTGCGAGTTTATGTCTTGCAATTCTGACTTTATAATTTGCAATTGCGAGTTTATATCAAGCAATTCTGAGAAAAAACAGTCAGATTTGTGAATTTATATCTCACAATTTTTTTTTTTTTATTCCATGATAGAAACAGGCTTCCATACATTATCATTTTGGCCACATTAATCATGTTTGAAAATCTGATATTGCTACAGTCCTAATTTCACTATATATGATTAGCCTTTAATCAGACTATATTACCTGCACTGTTATTTGCCTAGAGTTTCATCAAGCAAACTAATTCTCCAACCCCCAAAACTCTTGCCATTCACTGTGTAAAGGTTAAGGTTAAAAGAGGCAAAGCTAATGAATAAATTAATTAAGGGAAATGAGCAGATGCTTGTTCGTTCACAGCTCCGCTGGCAGACAGCTCATCAGCACAATAAAATGATGGACTCAATCTGGCGAGCGCAAGCACAACTACAGCGTTTTTGGCACATGCTGTTGTGGAATTTAATTCTTACAGACACACACGTATCAGCTCCATGGCACAGCTCAGAGCATAACTTCCAGAAGAGACAGACTTTTTCATTTGCTCGGTCGGCAGCGGTGCTGCAACTGCATTGAAGCACAACAACGACCGTCCACTTTTCCAGCCGTCTGGGAAAATGTTCCCTTATTCATTTTCTCCATAGGGACTCAATAAAGCATTCTAAGCTATCAATCCGTGCCCACAGACTTGCGCAGATTTGGAACGCCATTCACAAATCCTCTGCCTCTCGAGTCATTATTTATTAAACATTATGGCTAATTTAATTGTGCATTCCAGCATTCTCATTCATAGTGTCTACAATGGGCCGTGCCGCTCACGTGTTAGTTCAGTTTAACACATTGTACCTAATCCATTCCACATTTTTCCTCCAAATCGATGCAGAAAATGTGAAAAAATGGATTTCATCTGGCCCTGGTGATTTGTCATAGCAATAAAGCACAAAAATTGAGCAAGGGAGAAAAAAGACATACAGAGAGAGTGTGAGATGACAAAAGAGACAGACAAAATATCAGCAGGAGCTCTTGTACAGCAAAAAAAATGAAACGGATTTCACAGAGCAATATGAAGACAGCAGATGACAGATACACTGCCGAGACTCTGCATGTGTGCTTCGCAAAGATTTCCACCTGAAAGAGTAAAAGCACTGACCACAGTACAAAAAAGATGATCTATAGACAATGCCAAGCGATGAATTATCTGTGAGAAAAACACAAAATACAAACACACCAGGAAATAGCAAAGGGCTCCAACTGCAAACAGTATGGGGGTTTTACAAACAAGATCCTTACAAGGTGCTTGTTTCCTATTAGACATCAACAATCAAGTATCTTAAAGCTGATACACCATGCTTTAAATCACAGGAAGCAGAAATGAACTGATGACTCTACTCTAGTGAACAGGGAAATAAATGTCAATTCCAATCAAGTCCAACATCACTAATGCAACACTGCAACACAGTAGCTCTCAACCAAAATCAAGAATCTTATTTAACAAATTTACCTTATTTAACTTAAGTCCCCCTGTAGTAAAACTCAAGTTTTTTATGTTGTTTATTTGTCTGTGTGGTGTTTTTAATATGCTTTTAGACAAATCGTGCCAATCCATTAATCAACACCATTATTTAGTATTTTTTCCTTAACACTCTGGTTTCCCAAAGGGTGTCCCAGAAATGTGGTTTAAAACAGCCCTTTTTATACTGTCACAAAATGTAATAACTAATCACGTAAATGGATAGATTCATATCATTACCATGCAAAATATACCAATATGATTACCAGGACAAAACTAAAAATTAAATAGAGCAAAACCGCTAACCGTTAACTTGAATAATAACCCGCGGCAACAGTGTAAAAGTTGCCCAGAGTCAGAAGCACCTCTCCTGCATTGGCGTCTGTACTTCAGACGCTCGCGGGCGCAAACTGGAATCACTATCTAGGCTGCATTTCGAGGCGTTTTGAGGACACAACATCAAGTAAGTACCTTTAACGAATGTTTCAGAATCCACTGTAGTTGTCCGCTAGTAAAAACAAAGTTTTATCAGTTATTATCCGTGTATCGCCATTATTTCGCGTTTACAAGAGTTAAGTTCGGTTATTGGACGGATCAGGACAGGAGGATCTGGTTGGTGTGAGTGGGGGCGTGGCTAATTTGCATATTCATATATCCGCATATGGTAAATGAGGCAAGGGGGTGGAGTTACATTCAAGCTGTTTTAAGGCATGAGAAAATTTTTAAACATTTAAATATGTAATTTTGATGATCAAAGATTATTTTTAAAAGATACAATTTTTTACTACAGGGTGACTTTAACAAAAAATATATTTTAATTCAGTCCCTCCACAACTTACTAATTTATTAATAAATGTATTAGATGTAATTTTTTTAATGTTTTATATTTTATTGTATTTTATTTTATTTAGGTAATTTTATTTTGAAAATTTATGTTTTAGACTCGTTTTAAAAGTGTTATTTCTAGAGCTGGGAAAGTCATGTAAATTATTAAAATCATAAAACTTTTGGCACTTTTAATATTAATATACTATTTAATATAACACATTTAATATAATAATATTTTCCTAAAATTTGCCTTATTTAACTTATTTACCAAAAACTTAAATGTATTAATAAATGTAATAATTAATTCATTTTATTTTATGATTCATTTTGTTATTTAATTTTTCTTTTAAAATTTATTTTATTTTATTTGCAGGGTCTTGGAAAACCTATGTTTTAGACTCATTTTAAAAAGTGTGATTTCTATAGCTGGGAAAGTAATGCAAAATAATAAAATTATAAAACTTAGTGGGCTCTTTTTATTTATTATTTAACATAATATAATATACTATATAATATAATATATTTAACATACTAATATATTTTTTCTCCATATAGCGCTAAAACATTTTATAAGGTAGAAATTGATTCCAAATTATTTTTTTTTATTTATTTATCCAGTGTATTAAATAAAATAAAAAAATTAAATTACATTAAATTAAAAATAAATAAATAAAAGATGGACATTTTCTAGCCAATGTAATAGTGAATAGTCCCTTTAAACATACCTGGAAACATGCATTTTCAATGTAAAATGTATGAATTAATTAATTTTATAAATAAATAATAAAAAAAAAACAATAAATAGATTTTTTTTTTAATTCTTTCGTTTTAGAAATGGTTCAGTATCTAAACAATACTTCTTTTCTATTTCTTTTTTTTTACTTTAACAAGACTGAGAAGTCTAGAGCAAGGCTTGACCTGCCAAAAGTGTGGGCTGGGAACATTACGGCATATGACAGTACAATTATATTTTGACTGGCAAACAACCAGTGGGAATGTGTGGCGATCATGAAAATGAATAGGATGAAGGATTCCAAATATAACAGGGATATCTAGTTCCACTGTGACATGGAGTTTTTCCAGTTTGACTTTTGGCTTTTCTTGTCTTTGTAACAGTAGCTGTATAGAGGTTCTTTGATGCTCTTTTCCGCCTATCAGGAAGGCGCTTTCCGGCAGTTAGCAGTTTGGCAGTGACTGAGTCAAAAAGGCATTTCCTCTGTGGATAACCTACTCCTTTCTCCCACTTTCACTTCCTGTCCTTCTTTTTTCCTTCTATGTGTCTTTCTCATTCCATACGGATAGCTTTAATCCTCTCACGGCTGATTCAGTGTTCCTCTTTATTCATTTTTTATTCATGGCGACTGCTGTATAATTCCTGGCCGTCTGAGCCCACTGCAATTCACACCACCCTGACAAATAAGCTCATGGAGAGCGACTGGATTTTCAATAAAGAAGAGAAATGGTGAAAAAAACAGACTCGTTTGCATAAGTGAGTTACAGCGCAGGCCATAGATTTCACATCGGTGGGGGCAGAGACGTTTCAAGCTGATCCGAGACCGGTCCTTTTGTTGGTCATTATGATTTACATTATGTTAGCATAACGCAGCAACCACCATCCAGGGTTTGAGAAAGAGAGACAGGAACCCAATTTATTTGACTATGTTGCAGGAGGATCTGCTTTCGCTGCAGCAGCCACACCAGCCACACCTGGACTTAACAAAGACACATGGATGAATAGAGCAGAGTTCACACACCTTTTGACCACTAGATTTAAATGGCCTTTGTGGTCATTCATCAATCAGGATTTTTTAAATAAAATAAAAAAAAATGGAAAGGTTTCAGCCAATATAATAGTGAATTATCCCTTTAAACATAGCTGGAAACATGTATTTTCACTGTGTTTCACTATGACCTTTGCAGTCATTCATCATTTAGGATTTAAAACAAAATAAAACATTAAATTAAAAAAAATAAAATAACATAAAAGAAAACAAAAAACAAAATAGACGTAGAAACATGTATTTTCACAATGAACTTTGGAGTCATTCATCATTCAGAATTTAAAATAAAATAAAAAATAAAATAGATGTAGAAACACGTATTTTCACTGTTTTCACAATGAACTTTGGAGTCATTCATCATTCAGAATTTAAAATAAAATAATAAAAACGGAACGATTCTAGCCAATATAATAGTGAACTGTCCCTTTAAATACACCTATAATGTATTTTCACTGTGTTTCACAAAGACCTTTGCAGTCATTCATCATTCAGGATTGAAAAGAAAAGAAAAGAAAAGAAAAGAAAAGAAAAGAAAAGAAAAGAAAAGAAAAGAAAAGAAAAGAAAAGAAAAGAAAAGAAAAGAAAAGAAAATAATAAAGAAAATACACCTAGAAACATGTATTTTCACAATGACCTTTGGAGTCATTCATCATTCAGAAAATAAAATAAAATAAAATAAAATGTTAAAACATGTATTTTCATTGTAATTTCACAATGACCTGGAGTTATTCATCATTCAGAATTTAAAATAAAATAAAATATGAAATAAAAATTTTGGTTTCCAGCCCAAATTATAGTGAATTATCCCTATAAACATACCTAAAAATACTTATTTTCACTGTATTTTCACAATGATACTTGCAGTCATTCATCAGTCAGGATTTAAAAATATAAATAAAATAATTAATTTAATTAAACAGAAAGTTTCTAGACATATACATACCTAGAAACATGTATTTTCACAATGACCTTTGTAGTCATTTATCATTCAGAATTTTAAATAAAATAAAATGACAGACAGAAATTTTCTAGCCAATATAATAGTGAATTATCCCTTTAAATATACCTAAAAAAATTCCGTTCATTTTTAAAGATTTTCATAATTCAATCAAAGACAATATTAAATAAATACACAAATAAATAAAAATAAATATCAATTTCCAGCCAATTAAATATTTCAAAGTTAAGCATAAAGAAATTTCCATGACTTTTTAAGATTTTATTAATTTCCATGACTCTTCCAGGCCTAAAAGATACAGTTAAAGTAATACCGCCAGTTTTTTTTATGACATCTTAATAAAGGTTTATATAAAGAAAACGTTTCATTTTGACAGAGAGCTTTTTTGACATAAGATGTGAAGAAATATCAAGAATTCACAGCTCTTTAACTGTCATTAATATCAGAAAGTCAGAAAGACTGGATCACGATTTCAAAAGGTCAGCAGCAAAAGCAGTCAAATTATAAATCTACTGTAAATGTCACCGAAAAACAGCTTGACTGAATCATTAAAATAACAATGCTTCTAAAGGCCTCATAAGTCCAATTTTTCAACCCAAACTTCATATGTAAATAGGAAATACATCAACACAGAACAAAAAAAACTGCACTTTTTTAATTTCATGTGATCTTTCAAAAAGCCGTTTCGGTCTCAAATTAAAAACCGTTCCTGGTTTCGATCAGAAGACGGGTCTGTTGAGTGTCTAGACATCTGTAGACTGATGTGCAGGGCGGGCCCCGGGCTCAGGTTTCTCATAGCAGATTGTACGTCTGTGACCGTGAACCCTGTGACCCCAGATCTGTTGACCTCTGTGACCCCTGTCACGAAGAAGCACATCTGGGGTCCCCGGTGGAGAGAGTGCTGACACGGCCATGAATCAGACACAGTCGGCCTGTCTCAACCCAGCGCCACAGCAACGGCCTCAGTAACAGTCCCATCAATTACACCACCCGCCACGTTCCTCCAGCCCAATCAGTGTGACATAAAGAGAACACCTCCTCCTGTTCAGCCGCAGTGACGCGTCTCCTCTTTACATGTGCTTTCCAGTCTCTTAGGCCACTTTTAGCTACACAAACTCAATTTACACGTCACTGTGTTCTGAAATGTTTCTAAATGCAAATCAAAAACTCAAAACAAGTATGTGCTGCATTCTCAGGCACTGCTATCGTCTGTTTTCTCTGTCAGGTCAACTACTGTCATAGCAGAGTAACAACAGAATCTTGCTGAGCAAAAGCTAAACTGTCAACATGTTTATACTGTAGCTACATTATCTAGCTGAATAACAACCAGAGACATTATAATAGGAAGGAAACAGAAATGGGAGCACTCTATATGGCGACTGCAGAAATGAAAAGACTTTAAACAGAGACCACCGCAGTGAGATTTTTTTTTGTATTTGCTGATTTGAAATACGTGACCCTGGACCACAAAACCAGTCTTAAGCAGCACGGGTATATGTATCAATAGCCAACAATACACTGTATGGATCAAAATGATGATTTCTTTTATGCCAAAAACCATTAGGATATTAAGTAAAGATCATGTTCCATGAAGATATTTTGTAAATTCCCTTCCATATATATTTTTGATTAGTAATATGCATTGCTAAGAACTTCATTTGGACAACTTTAAAGGCGATTTTCTCAAGATTTTGATTTTTTTTCCACCCTCAGATTTCAGATTTTCAAATATTGTCATATCCTAACAAACCATACATCAACGGAAAGCTTATTTATTCAGCTTTCAGATGATGTATAAATTATGAATTTCAATTGACCCTTATGACTGGTTTTGTGGTCCAGGGTCACATACATTATATATATATATATATATATATTTATTTATTTATTTTTTTTTTTCAGGAAAATTATTTTTTCTTACATTTTTTCTTAGAATTTAAGTACTTTTAGAAATAAATACTTCTATTTTTTAAATAAATACTTTTCAATACTTTTACCAGACTTTTAAAGTGTTAAAAAAATGCAGATTTTTTACTATTTAAAAAATATATGTGATTAGTATTTTTAATTTTTAAAGACAGATAGAAATAAAAGAAAGTAAGAAAGAAAAAGACGCAAGACAATAAATCTGTAAATTCTTTAAAAAAATACATTTACTTTTTAGAAATAGATATGTTTCAATACTTATTTCCAGACTTACATAGTGTTACAAAAGATTTCTATTCTGTTTCTATAAATGCTGATTTAAAAAAATATATATAAATAAATAAATACATAAATATATATATATATATATATATATATATATATATATATATTAGGGCCGGGACTTTAACGCGTTAATTAAGATTAATTAATTACACAAAAATAACGCGTTAAATTTTTTTAACGCATTTTAATCGCACTTAATTTTGCACCGCGGAACGTTTCTCACTGGATGAGTTTCAGCGGACCGATTATACTGGAGCACCAACTAGCGTTTAGACAAAGGAATGCGCATATCACCGCAGCACATCGAGCCTCAAGTATCACCTCAATGCTTTTACAGAAGGTCTACCTACCTATAGGGTACCTGAATTTCTGAAATGTAGGCTAGTATATTTCTAAATATCCCAGTGTTTCCCCTACTATTATCTTAGGGGGGCGCGTTCGTTTTTTTTAGCTGAGGGAATTTTTATTTTATAACAAGTTATAAAAATAACGTTAGAATAATGACACTGACATAAAACTAACGTTCAACTTTCCACTTTATAAACGTCCCAAAGTGTCACACTAAATTGGACAAACGAGTCAAAAAAAACACATATGATCTGGATCTGGCAACAAACGGAGGCCGCTGCACCCGCGCTCTCACTCAACGCGTTCTCAAGCCCCTTTCACTGCGCTAGCTTCTCGCAGCAAACACTCATGTGATATGAGGTGGTTTAAACGGCTAAATAATCATTCGAAGAGCTTGACATTTTATTTTTGAATATAAAAAATGACCGGGGTCCGGACCTCGGTGACCTCATAGCTGGCTACGGCCGTGATAACATAAACAATTCACCATTTAATAACACACATCACTTGTATTGAAATTTTGCTCGCTTCTCTTTTAAGCAGGCAAAGTGATCAATTACCCTCTCATTAAAATCAGGCATGTTCCTGACAAGTTCCCTCTCCATTGAAAGCATGGCCGATGCATTCAGACGTCTCGCTACGCGTGCGTGCTGTACATCTTCGAGCACGCATCAGTGCGTATTACGAAATCACGTTGGGGCGAGCCCTCCCGGTGCCCATTGAAATGCATTGTAGGGTTCAAAATTTGAAAAAAAAAATCTCACAATATAACTCTATGAGACCGGCTGGGGCGATTTTCAATCTGACTGAGATCGCCCCAAGGGGGCGGGGTTTTAGGTTGGAAAGTGACATTCAGGCTGTTGATTGTATCGTAATATGCAGACTAGGACTAGCAAAATAAGAGTCTTTTTCTCCTCTCTTTTTTCGTGTGGCTCAAGGAGGGCGATGCACTATCGCCCACCATGGGCCAGCCGCCCCTGATCATATCATACTTTACACACAGAAACTTCACGGCAACCTGTCAAAATAAAAGTACGGTTTAACATGAAACAGAACAATATTCCTATTAAATAATTGACAAAAAACAATATATATGATAAAAAATAAATATAACAACACGATTAACCACTTAATTGTAAAAAAAAAATACTACGATTATTATTTAAATGTTAAATTATTATTATTTATTGATTTTAACAGCAAACCTCTTGTTTGTTTGCCAAAAATTAAAAAGGTTTATTTTTCATTTGATTAAAAATAAATAAATGTTTATGCTTTCAGTTGATTATGAGAAAATTAAAACACAAGAATGTCTTTAAAAAAAAAAAAAATAGCAAAAGATTGTAAAGCCCTATTGTTCAAAATGTTAAAATAGAGAGTTTTGGATTTGTTTTTTCTCTGAAATAAATGTTTTATGTTAAATAAACGTTATTACACAAAGTAGGGTAAAGTACCGAGAAAAAAAAGTATGGAAACCTAGGGGAAACACTGTATCCTATTGCTACACTTAATGGCAATATTGCACTGGTCTGTTGGACTTGGTTGAACAAAAATAAACAATATTTTGTTGCTTAAGCTTATGTATTCAGTCATTATTCAATGGTATACTAAAAATCCATATGAAAAAACTTACTTCTCACTGTTCTCAGGTCAAATATTTATATGCGATTAAAATGCGATTAATTTCGATTAATTAATTACAAAGCCTCTGATTAATTAGATTAATTTTTTTAATCGAGTCCCGGCCCTAATATATATATATAATTGTACTAGTATTATTTATTTACATTTTTAATTAGCTTTTATTTGTGTGTTTTAATTCATTTTTATGTGCTTTTGTCAATTTAAAGAAATAAAAATAATAATAGTAATTTTCAATATTTATTCCAGACTTTTATAGTGTTACAAAATATGTCTATTCTATTTTTATAGATGCTGTTTTTCTTTTTTTACTTTTTACATTTTCTATTCATCAATAAAATCCTGAAATGTTTTCAACATCGATATTAATAATAAATGTTCCTTGAGCAGCAGATCAGCATATTGGAATGATTTCTGAAGGATCATGTGACACTGAAGACTGGAGTAATGATGCTGAAAATTCAGCTTTGCATCAGAGGCATATTTCGAATTGTAATAATATTTCACAATATTATTGTTGATCCAATTAATGTGGTTGGTTATTTGAATCAACTAAAAAGGTTAGGTAGAAAAAAAAGATGTACATGTATTACTATAAATAGCTGCCTAACATGTCTTGAGATTGGACTGACCTGCCTGACTTACAAATAAATAAAATAAAAAGACAGAAGGAAATTTCCAGCCGATATAATAGTGAGTTGCCCCTTTAAACACAACTAGAAATGCGTATTTTCACTGTAGAAATTTCCATTAATTTTTATGATTTTTACAGATTTTTTTGAAGATTTTCAATCATAATTACTGGACAAGAGATATGAAATAAATAATAATTAAGATACAGTTCTAGCTAATTAAATATTTAATAAAGTTAATGATGCATTCACTATAGAAATGTACATGTCTTTTAAACATTTTATTAATCTCTATGACTTTACCAAGCATGTAAGTTGACTACAAAGTTTTTTTTATCATCACAGTAGCGCAAGAACGCATGTAAAGTATGTAGGACTGCACACTTGGCCAAGTATTTACGTTTCATTTGCGTATTTGTGCAGTCTATGTTTCTGATCTTAACGAGCATCTTAGTAATCGAAATCCAGAACACTTTATCTCCTTAATTTTCCATCATGCAGAGAAGTTCAATACTAATTCCCCTCATTTGTTAGTCCCAGAGGCAGATACTCAATACATCTTCTACACAAAAAACAACTGTTCAAAGTCACAAAGCACGAATCTGATGATGAAGAGTCGGTTCAGCAGCAGCAGAAGTAACCTGAGCAGATCTTCTGCCCTGTCACTATAGGCACTAGGCCATCTAGTCTCACCTCCGCACAGTCTGTGCTCCACCCACGTGTCCACACACGCCAAACATACCACGCTCACACTCAAAAAAACAATGATGAAGATATCTGCCTCAGCATACACTCATATGCACCTCTATGAACACAAACATGCGCTAATGACCCATAGGAAGCAGAAAAGCTCAGAAAATTGGATTTCTAACAGGATGAGCCATGAAAGGCTGCGATTTGATCACACTTAAAGCGATTGTTCGCACAAAATTAAAAATTGTGTCATCATTTACTCACCCTCATGTCATATCTTTTAGGTTCTACAGAAGAAAGTAAGTTGTACCGGTTTTTAAGGACATGAGGATGAGTAAATGATGACACTATTTTCATTTCTGTGTGAGCAACAAATAATCTGTCTGTCTGTTCACACCAGTGTAAGTAGTAGTATTAGTTCTATCATGACAACTCTCTAAAGATTTTAGCATGGTAATGGATATGACAATGTTGGTCTTGGCGGCGCTGCTGAATTGCTGCTGCTGCTGCTGCTGTTGTTGTAGATTATTGCTACTGCTGCTGCTCAAATAGCATATATAATAACCCGTAGCAGATCTATACAGGTGGAGCTGGGGAGGTGGAGGGTTTCAGAGGCGAAATCTAGAGTTTTATGACAAAACTTGGCATTTACACTACCAGTCAAAAGTTTCTGAACACCAAGATTTTTAAAGTTTTTTTTAAAATAAGTCTCTTCTGTTCACCAAACCTGCATTGATATGATCCAAAATACAGAAAAGCAGTAATATGAAGTATGTTTCCTATTTAAAATAACTGCTTTCTATCTGAATATATTTTAAAATATAGTTTATTCCTGTGATTTCAAAGCTGAATTTTTAGCATCATTCCTCCAGTCTTCAGTGTCACATGATCCTTCAGAAATCATTCTAATATGCTTCTTTGTTATTATTATTATTAACATTCAAAACAGTCGAGTACATTTTTTCTGGATTCTTTAATGAACAGAAAGTTTAAAAAACAGCTTTCATCTGAAATAAAAAGCTTTTGTAACATTATACACTATACTTTTAAAAGCTTGGAGGGGGGAAATAAATTATAGAAATTAATACTTTCATTTAGCAAGGATGCTTTGATTTGATCAAAAGTGATGATAAAGACATTAATAATATTATAAAGGATATCTATTTCAGATAAAAGCTGTTCCTCCTTTCTATTCATCAAAGAAACCTGAAAAATGTTTTTTTGAGCAGAGAATCTGAATATTAGAATGATTTCTGAAAGAACATGTGACTGGATTAATGATGCTAAAATTCAGCTTTGAAATCACAGGAATAAATTACATTTTAAAATCTATTCAAATAGAAAACAGTTATTTTAAACAGTAAAAATACTTCAAAATTTTACAGTTTTTGCGGTACATTGGATCAAATAAGTGCAGGCTTGGTGAGCAGAAGAGCATTGTTTAAAAAACATTAATATTCTCTATTTTAAACTTTTGACTGGCAGTGTATATACTATTATATTATTTTTAATTAGCTTTTATTTGTAGATTTTAATTCATTTTTATGCGCTTTTGTCAATTTTATTAATTTTCATTTTAAATTCCAATTTTATGTGCTTTAATTTTAGTTTCAATTTCATATGTTTTTGTGCTTTTGTCTAATTTTTTTTAGCTGTAGTTTTTTTATATTTATATTTAGCTTTTTCTTTATCTAGTAATTTTAATATTTAAACTTATTTAACATTAAAAACATTTCTTTAAGTTTTTTCTTAAGTTCAAGTCTTTATCTAATATTTCTATTTTAATTTCCAAGATTCAGTTTTTTTGTTTTTTATACTTTAAAAAAAAATGTTTTATACTAATATTTACACTACAAGTCAAAGGTTTTTCGGACAGTAGGATAATTTGTTCCAAAGTACAGAAAAAACTGTATAATTTTGAAATATGTTTACTATTTAAAATAACTGTTTTCTATTTGAATAGTTTTAAAATGTATTTATTCCTGTGATTTCAAAGCATCTGAATTTTTAGCATCATTACTCCATTCTAATATTCTGATTTTCTGCTTAAAAACATTTATTATTATGTTAAAAACAGCTGAGTAGAATGTGTCAGGTTTCTTTGATGAATAGAAAGTTCAGAAGAACAGCATTTATCTAAAATAGAAAACTTTTGTAACATTATAAATGTCTTTATCATCACTTTTGATCATTTTAAAGCATCCTTGCTAAATATTGCAAATTAGTGTGTATAATGTTACAAAGGCTTGTTAATTCACTGATCTTTGTATCTTTCTATTTAAAGAATCCTGAAAATGTGTTTTAAATATTTAAATAAATATCTTACAGTCTAAAACTTTTAATTTACATTTTTTATTATAAATAATGAAAAAACTTTTAGTTTTAGTTAACAGTAACACAACTGTTTCACATTATAGAAACGAACTATTCAAACACAGTTAATCAAAACAGCTTGTCACTTGTGATTGTGGCTGGTTAGGACAAAAAGATTTTAAAATAGCATTCTCGTTTGTTTTCTCATTGAGGACAAAGTACAACAGACTGACATTTTGTTGACAGTTAAATTCTCATTACTGCGACGTCACACCGGCATCACCCCACCCACCATGAAATCCTATTCTGCATGCCTGTATTAAAATAAATCATAGTCTGATGTCCTGCCTGTTTCTGTGCCTTTTGTATTCTGTATTGCAGCATTTTTGCATTTAGAGTGGGCAAACTAATTACGTGTTGCTGGAAACTTACCACATCATTTCTGGTAAGGACGTGGCAAGGCTAACAACATCCTTTAAACTGTGGCAAAATCATTTCAGAACACAGTCTCTTGTGGTGTAGTGTTGCAAAATAATATATACCAGAGGGCGACAGCTTTTTATCAATAAGAACAATGAGAGGCGAAGAGGCGAAGAGGAATATCATAAACCAGAGCAGCCTAGAAAGCATGTGCGAAAGGACAGGATTTAAGCAGCCATTATACGTGTCACCATGAAGAAGAGCAGAGAGGAGGATAAAGTGTAAACTCACTAAGTTATGGCCAGGGGGGAAGGGAGCGGAGGTGTGAAAGGAGAGAGAGAGAGAGAGAGAGAGAGGAGAGGTAGAGGAGGTGTGTGTGTGGGGGAGATCATTCCCCCTCTGCAATTAAAACAGCTGCCAAGGTTAATCTATGCCTGATCGATCAGAGGCTTCTCACACCCCGCTCACAGTCTTCAGCTAGGAGATCACACCGTCCATCTAAATGAAGCTCGCCGTGAACGCGTGTGTGACTCTGAAAGCAGAAGAGCGTTTCACATTTTCTGAGCAGGTGTACGGCTTACAAAATCAGCCAAGTACAATGGCAGAGACTAGCAGATGTGTGCTCCTTCTTCGTCTGCAAATAACAACAGCCCTGATCCACTCCAAGCCGAAAGTGAGAATAAATGCAATTGAAGTTTGCAAACCTTTTTCTTCTTTGAATCTATTCATGCCAAGCCTAATGCAAATGTAGGACTTTTAAAAAAAAAGAGAGAGAAAAAAGGGTGATTATGTGAATGAAAGCAAACTATTTTCCAGATAGAATCCCAAAGAAAATATCTAACATCTAAAAAATAAAACCTATGATTTACAAAAACTGGAAAAAAAAAAAAAAAAAAAAAATCTAAAGGCCCTTTTAGATTTGCATTTAAAGTAATGCATTTTAGTTTTGTGCATTTTAGTAATTTTTTTCCGCCATGAATGTTTTTTTTTTAATCCTTCAAAAGGTTGAGTTCAACTATTGGATATTATTCATGGTAAACGTTGCTATAATTCAGCAATTGTTTTAGCACTATATTTTGTACCTTTATACTGATGTTCATTAATATGCATAGAATGATAGAACAATATATAGAACGATAGATAAGATTGTTAGAAAGATAGAATGATAGATTGATAGAACGACAGACAGACAGATAGAAAACAATAGAACGATAGATAGAACGATAGACTGATTGAACGACAGACAGACAGACAGAGAGAAAGATAGATAGATATTCAAAACAACAGAGCAGTTGATAGAGCGATAGACAGAGAACGGACGACAGAACGATAGTTTGAGCAATAGATAGAGTGACAGACAGAATGATAAAGCAATAGATAGAGTGATAGACAGATAAAACGGACGATAGAGCGGTAGACAGAACAACAGAGCAAAAGATACAGTGATAGACAGAACGGACGATAGAGCGATAGAGCAATAGACAGAACGATAGAGCAATAGATAGTGATAGACAGATGGAACAGATGATAAAATGATAGATAGAATTATAGAGAGATAGAACAATAGACAGAACGACAGAGCAAATGATAGAATGATAGAGCAACAGACAGAACGTTAGAGCAATAGATAGAGTGATAGACAGATAGAACAGACGATAGAACGATATAGCGATAGATAGAACAACAGAACAATAGAATGGACGATAGAATGATAGATATAGCGATTGACAGAACGATAGAGCAATAGAGTGATAGAACAGACGATAGAACGACAGAACATTAGAGCGATAGATATAGTGATAGAACGATGCATTGAATGATATACAGAATGACAGAGCGATAGACAGATAGAACGGACGATAGAACAATAGAGTGATAGATTGAACAACAGAACATTAGAATGGATAAAACAACAGAGCAATAGATAGAGTCATTGATAGAACGATAGGTAGAACAACAGAATGATAGACAGAACGACAGAAACAACGATAGATATAGTGATAGATAGAGCGATATTTAGAATAGAGCGAGACAGAATGGAAGATAGAACAATAGATTAATAGACAGAACGACAGAGTGATAAAACGACAGAACAGGTGATACAACAATAGATGGAGTGATAAACAGAACAATATAGAACAATAAAGCGATATACAGAACGATAGAGAAATGGAGTGATAGAAGGAACGATAGAATGGACTACTGTATAGAGCGATAGAATGACAGAGCAGTAGATAGAGCAATAGACAGAACGGATAATAGAATGGTAGATAGATTGATAGACAGAATGGATAATAGAACAATAGAAAGCGATATACAGATATACAGAACAATAAAGCAACAGATAGAGTAATAGACAGATAGAACAGATAATAGAACGATTGATAGAACAGACAGAACAATAGAGCGTTAGAGCGACAGAATGATAGAACAGACAACAGAATCATAGAGTGATAGAGTGATAAAACAACAGATAGAATGATAAACAGAACGATAGATATAATAGAACGATAGAGTGATATACAGAACGATAGAGCAATAGATACAGTGATAGAACAGATGATAGAACGATTGACAGAAGAGACAGAACAGAGCAATAGACAGAACGACAGAACAAACGATAGAGCGATGAACAGAACGATAGATATAATAATATAGCAATAGATAGAGCGATAGACAGATAGAATGGACGATAGAGCGATAGAACAATAAACAACAGATAGATCGATATACAAAATGAATGATATAACAATAGAATGACAGACAGACAGATTATATTTAAAAAAAAGCAACATGCAAATTTTAAACCCCCAACATGCAAAAACGGACCTAACCAAAAGATAAAACAGTGGACAATCTCAGTATAAGCTTTTAAACTAATAGGAATGCATTTCATCTTTGTAAAATCTTTCTTGCAAGCCTGTGCTGTAAATCACACACTGCATGTCAAACATAAAAGCTGAAACAGTTCATCCGTGTGACCCACAGAGATAGTTAGAGTGTATTGTGTTGAAGTCAGAACAGCTGGTCACAGCCTCGCTGCTCATCACAGTCTGCAGGTGTGCGCATAACCTCGCAAGCACGCATCGAAACAAACACTAACAATGTGCATCTGTGATGCAGCAGAACATGTTTGATACTGTAAACTGTGAGCATCATCTAAATCGATGCGTTTGCAGAACAAGTGTGTTTTTCCACCTTCTGCTCTTGTTGCTGAAAAAAAAAAAGAAACCGTGCCATCCTTATCTTCCTAAACTGTCGCTCACTCCGCAGATTTCACAGGTCGGAAAGCATGTGGTACTCAAAAGAGATTCCCCTTTCGGAACGCGACACTTACGCGCACAATTACCATCATTCCCGGGAATACGTTCGCACGGAGTACATCTGCTACTCTACAGGATTAAAAAGTGAAATAATTCACTGTCACAGCCTTTGGTTCTGGTATGACATCCTCCTTCTGTTGAAATCCTGCTTTAAAAGCATGTTTTTGTTGCGCTGCCCATTTTCTAAAAGCTGGCATAAATTACCAAAAAAAAAAAAAAACAAATGAGTCACCACAGCAGCTCTCCAACGTAGAGAGTGGGGTGAGGGAACATTTCCAAATCTGCACTTCACTTATCTATAAAAAACCCAAGCGTTTATGGAATAACACATCCGGTGCCGGGAAGTGTGTGGTGGAAGAGTGAAAATATTGGTAAATGGATTGTATAACAAGTGAGGATGCCTCACGCTCAACGAGGAACACATCAGCAGGCTTATACATGCGAGTGCCGACATTTTGCACAAGACTGCAGATTTTATTTGCATGTGCTACGGACTGCTGATAATGTCAGTCTGGCGTCTCTCGCTCTGACAGCGGCGAGAGACAGCTGCGGTTGGGGCGGGGTTTGGATGCGGTGCATGGCCTCACTTTGCACCCTGCTGCTATACAGTGTAACACGAAAAAAGAGAGGGCTTGACCAGCTCTGTGGTGGAGGTGAGGGGACAAACGGTCCGGTGCCGTCTGAGGATACACAAGACACATGTGCGCGGGCATTCTGCCCGGTAACACTCGAAAGCAGAAAGCCGATTGGCCGACAGAGTCTTTCGTTTTCAAACTCTGTGGCCTCTTCACGCAGGCATGGCGCCAAACATGGGGCTCCATCCCCTGCAGTAATACATTCAACCTCTCATCTTGTCTTTAGAGACCGATTAATTTGAATGTTGTTGTTCAAAGTTGATTTCCAGGGTCAAGCTTCAAAGTTTAAACATGCATTCATTAGCAAACGCTTCGAGGAGCCTTATTTTTCTATTATTCCCCAAATCAAAACGTGCTTCTCAAGGCTCTTCGCTTGAGAAGTCGTGCTAGGGGAGAAGGAGAAAAAGAGACCAGCAGCAAAAAACTGCACTGAAAGGAGGTGTGAGAGCCGAAGCAGCATGCAAATAACTCACTCTTACAAAGTCTGACAGCCATTGATTTTTTTTTCCGCATTTCACTCTATTTTTTCCAGTATTGTTTGATTGCGTTTGTGGTGACTCATTTCTATCCTTTTAGCAGGCCATCCGGCACTTTCTTTAGATACACTCTCAAAGGCGACACAAAGGGAGAAAAAGAACTGAGAGGGTGAGCAAGAGAATGAGAGGGCACAAAGAAAGAGGTAACGCCGTGGTTTTGTCCTGAGGTAAGGCATTAGACAGTTCTAGGAGAGCAATGAGGGGAAATAAAAGGTTGTATGGGTTAGTTGAAAGCTGGAGTACACCAGAGCTGGACTCAAGCTAGTCACACAGTTTTTATTAAGTAGGAACACTATCAGTAGGAGCAGACGGACTACTTGTAGTTTAAACAAATTGGTGGAATTGCAATGTTCAGTGTGATGGTGGATACAGAACATAAATCTGGCTTTTTAATCTAAAGTAGCCAATTTGCTTTTTTGATAGATTCAACACCTGATTTTTCAGTTTAGAAGGTAAGTTTCCTGGCTTAGGCCTTCTGGAAACACCACTTAAAGGTATAGTTCACCCAAAATTGAAAAATCTGTCATTAATTACTCACCCTCTTGTCGTTTCCAACCTGTAAGACCTTCGTTTATCTTTGGAACAAAAATTAAGTTACTTTTGATGATATCTGAGAGCTTTCTGATCCTGCATACACAGTAATGGAACTGAAACGTTTTAAGGCCGAGAAAGATAGTGAGGATAAATAGTCCATGTGACATCAGTGGTTCAAAAGTAATGTTATGAAGCTACGAGAATACTTTTTGTGCACAAAAAAAAAAAAAAAAAAAAAAAATTCAACAATTTCTTCTCTTCTGTGTCGTGAGAATACCACTATTTTAATAATGTCTTTGCTTAATTTCCGGGCCTTGAACGTATCAGTTGTGTTGCTGTCTATGCAGGGTCAGAAAGCTCTCGGATTTAAGCAAAAATATCTTAATTTGTGTTTCTGAAAATGAACGACGGTCTTACAGGTTTGGAACAACATGAGGATGAGTAATTAATGACAAAACATTCATTTTTGACTTTAAGTTTTTATGACCAGGGAAGCTAAATCATTAGCGCTGGATCGTATGTTTCACAAATTATTAAAAGCAAACCATTTTGAAAATTTCTATTGTTTATGGGTTGCTAAGTTGGTTGTTGAGCAAACCAACTCACTTTAATAGCATACTAACACAAACCAGTTAATGGATCCCTAAACAACTCTCATGTGAGCTGAACATTCACACTTTGTCAAATAAAAATTATATTTGGCATATATTTGTTTACATAGCAAAAGTGCAAAAAAGTCAAATAGCCTTAGCTAAAACAATGATGTTGGATAATTTTGAAGTTGGAAAAGAAAATGAGATGGAGTTTTTTGCCCTACCCTACATTTTTGAACCGAAGTACACAGACGAAGAACTAACCACGCGTGACTTTCCCAATGTGATGTGTAATGCGAGAAGTTGAGCTAGTGTAAGACGAGCATTGTGCTTAAAAAAATACATAAATGTCATTCTATTTTAGAAAATGGATGATCGTTTCTCTAGATAAGATCCTTATTCCTTAGCTGGGATCGTGTAAAGCCCCTTGAAGCTGCATTGAAACTGCAATTTGGATCTTCAAACTGTTGATCCCCATTGAAGTCCACTTTTCTTTCTTCAGTCTTTTCGACATGAGTAAATTATCAGAAATCTTTTGTTCTGAAAGTGAACTAATTCTTTAAGAATCCTTTATGGGTTATGTTAAAAAAGAGCAACAGCCAGATCTTACTGTGTTCCCTATTATGCTTACAGACATACTTGTATTTCAAATGCTTGGGAATACAAGAGAGAGCTGCTTTACAACAACGTGTGGGCATTCATTTTGAAAAGCCGTGACCTCATGGACAAGAGGATGCTGACCTTCTATCGACTACATAGAAGTCAATACGACTATTAGACTATTGAGTTTTCTTATGCAGCATTCCAGAGCACAGTCGATACAGTAGTTAGCAGAAGAGAACAAACCACACAGTGTGATTTATACAATCAGTTAGACTAGAATAGTGCTCAAGTCTATAATGCGCCACGTTCTTTATATGCAGAAACTGTTAGCGTTAATGTGTTTCTCAACAGTGAAATCATAGTCACCCACACATAGGTACTCTAATGTTAGTAACTGAGTATGTTATTGTCAGTCATTCCATTGCAAGTTAATTTTAGCAAGCTTTTTCCTTTTTAGTGTTAATACTACAATAATTAAACTGGCACTCATAGTGAAGCTGTAGAAATGAGTTGATATGACAATTACCATCTAAAAGAGTCTTTTAGTAAATTATAGATGTGGACTCAAACACTGATGATTTGGCATACAACAGAGATCAGCAAGATTTGTAGTGGGATTGATGACAATGGAGCCTGCAAGACCAGTTTTACTCCGTCATAGAAATTTAATACGGGCGTTGACTCAGACGGAGACATGGTGGTTTTAGATGAGACCTAGAGATGTGCTCTGTTTAGTGATCGTAAGACTTACGGGTGGTGCTGGTCGGGCTGGGCACCCAGTTTTCTGTGAAGTTGATGTTGCACATGTTGGTGCTGCAGCAGCAGAATCTGTAGGTGCCATTCTGGATCTGTGATGGCGTGGTTGTAACCACGCAGCGGTCGTCATGGCAGTCCTGCTGGTCGCCAATGTAAGTCCAACAGCCTGCAAAGAGAGGATGCAGATGGTTGAGTGACTGAGAGTGAGATGCTGAGATGGAAAGTCTGTAAGAATGTGCGGGGATAAAAAACATTTGTGTGTGTGCTTATTTTAGAGTAGAGTGAAATAATATAATATAATATAATATAATATAATAAATATAATATAATATAATATAATATAATAATCGATATAGCTTTATATAATAAAATAGAACGTAACTGCAATATAAAATAATACATCAATTTTAATATATCAATTAATGAATTCATGAAATAACATTAATTTAGCTTTTATTAATTAAGATTTCTAAATTGCCAGACATTTTATTTTATTTACAGAATATTCTAAAACAAAGTATAATATAATATAATATACTATAATATAATATAATATAATAATATAATATAATATAATATATAATCAATTTAGCTTTATATAATAAAATATAACGTAACTGCAATATAAAATAATACATAAATTTTAATATATCAATTAATTAATTCATGAAATAATGAATATTCATTTAGATTAATTAATTACAATGTTACAATTATTATATTATATTATATTATATTATATTTAACAGTACAATTAATGAAATTATGAATAATAATATATTTGTTTTTGAGTAAGATTTCTAAATTACCAGACATTTTTTTCATTTACTGAATATTCTAAAACACAGTATAATATAATAAAATATAATATAATATAATATAATATAATATAATATAATCAATTTAGCTTTATATAATAAAATATAATGAAACTCCAATATAAAATAATATATATTAATTTTAATATATCAATTAATGAATTCATGAAATAACATTAATTTAGCTTTTATTAATTAAGATTTCTAAATTGCCAGATATTTTATTTTATTTACAGAATATTCTAAAACACAGTATAATATAATATAATATAATATAATATAATATAATATAATATATAATCAATTTAGCTTTATATAATAAAATATAACGTAACTGCAATATAATATAATACATAAATTTTAATATATCAATTAATTAATTCATGAAATAATGAATATTCATTTAGATTAATTAATTACAATGTTACAATTGTTATATTATATTATATTATATTTAACAGTACAATTAATGAAATTATGAATATTAATATATTTGTTTTTGAGTAAGATTTCTAAATTACCAGACTTTTTTTTCATTTACTGAATATTCTAAAACACAGTATAATATAATTAAATATATAATAATATAATATAATATAATATATAATCAATTTAGCTTTATATAATAAAATATAACGTAACTGCAATATAAAATAATACATAAATTTTAATATATCAATTAATTAATTCATGAAATAATGAATATTCATTTAGATTAATTAATTACAATGTTACAATTATTATATTATATTATATTATATTATATTTAACAGTACAATTAATGAAATTATGAATAATAATATATTTGTTTTTGAGTAAGATTTCTAAATTACCAGACATTTTTTTCATTTACTGAATATTCTAAAACACAGTATAATATAATAAAATATAATATAATATAATATAATATAATATAATATAATCAATTTAGCTTTATATAATAAAATATAATGAAACTCCAATATAAAATAATATATATCAATTTTAATATATCAATTAATGAATTCATGAAATAACATTAATTTAGCTTTTATTAATTAAGATTTCTAAATTGCCAGATATTTTATTTTATTTACAGAATATTCTAAAACACAGTATAATATAATATAATATAATATAATATATAATCAATTTAGCTTTATATAATAAAATATAACGTAACTGCAATATAATATAATACATAAATTTTAATATATCAATTAATTAATTCATGAAATAATGAATATTCATTTAGATTAATTAATTACAATGTTACAATTGTTATATTATATTATATTATATTTAACAGTACAATTAATGAAATTATGAATATTAATATATTTGTTTTTGAGTAAGATTTCTAAATTACCAGACTTTTTTTTTCATTTACTGAATATTCTAAAACACAGTATAATATAATTAAATATATAATAATATAATATAATATAATATAATCAATTTAGCTTTATATAATAAAATATAATGAAACTCTAATATAAAATAATATATATCAATTTTAATATATCAATTAATGAATTCATGAAATAATAATATTAATTTGGATTATTCATTGACATTTTTAAATGATGATATTATATTTATATTATATTTAACATTACAATAAATAGAATTATGAATATTAATATTAAAAATATTGTTATTATATTAGCTAAATTAATATTTCAAGTTTTTCATATTAAATTTAATAGTTATATAAATTATGTATAAATAAATGAGCTTATGTATAGCAACAAAATAATAAATATAAAATAAAAATGATTATATATTATATTATATATTTCACATCACAAGGAATTAAATAATGAATAGTAATTGAGCTTTTATTAATTAAGTTTTAAATTAAACTTTCAGACATTTTTATTTCATTTACTGAATGTTCTAAAACACAATCATGCAAACCCATTCATCTGTGTTAGAGTGCAGTTGTTGGATTAACTTAAAAGAATAGTTCAGTCAAGATGAAAATTGTTTCATTATTTACTTATCCACGTTGTTACGAACCAGTACGCTGTAATTTTTCAGTGAAAAATTTGCATTTCATGAACACATTTTTGGCTGAACTACCTCTTTAAGAAAAACAGTCAATGGACAGTCCTCATACGTATATATGCAAAGTTTGTGTGTGTTTGAGTTCATACTGACCTTGTTTGACCAGGCGTATCTCTCCGTCATGTGTTTTCTCCCACAATCCATAGCAGCGGCTGCTCTTGCTGCACAGGATGGTGTTATTTTCTCTGGTGATGTGCCAGTCACCAGCCACACTCTGCTCATCCACCTGCTGGTGCTGGTCATTATATGCACACTCCCGCTCTCTCTCCTCACTCTGAGCAGCTGCCGAGACACAAAATGAGAAAAAAAGAGATGAGATTATTAACAGAACACACAACATCCATCACGAACACTTCCTGTAGGACTACATACACACTATGGAAAAGCAAAGTGATCAGTCCACATGGCAGCCATCTTGGAAACCCCAGGTGGCTATTATCTATGTAGACAGCTCTTTAAAGTCAGCATGAAATCTATATTATAAATGCATGCTATAGATCTTATTGTGAATGATTCTTCAATGTAGGTTCTATTTTCTTAGCATTTTTTGCCTATGTCTTAAAAAACAAATCAACAAACGATGGACAAAACTAAGTCCATGCCCAACATTTTTCTTTTTTGATAATCAGTGGAAAGATAATCACAAGTGGAAAGATCAAAATCTCCAAACCTGCTGGCTAAGATTACATGTGAATAACGTATTTTAACATCACCATTAAAGGGATAGTTCACCCAAAAATAAAAATTACCTCATGATTTACTCATCCTCAAGCCATCCTAGATGTATATCACTTCCTTCTTTCAGACAAATACAAGAGTTATAATAAAAAAATGTCCTGGATCTTACAAGCTTTACAATGGCAGTGAATAGCCGTTGAGATTTTGAGGGCCAATAAAGTGCATCCATCCATCATAAAAAGTACTCCACACGGTTGCTGAGGGTTAATAAAGGCCTTCCGAAGGGAATCAGTGCATTTGTGTAAGAAAAATATCCATATTTAAAGCTTTTAACAGCAGGTGACGTAGGCGAACACTTTGACGAAGCACAGAGGAGAGCATAAAACAAAATACTGGTTGCGAATTAGACGACAGTTAGCGGAAGCTAGAGATTACGGTTTATAAAGTTTTAAAAGCGGATATTTTTCTTCAACTGCATCAAATTGCAGTGTGGAGTACTTTTTATGATGGACAGATGCACTTTATTAGACTTCAAAATCTCAACAGCCATTCACTGCCATAAAGTTTGGAAGAACCAGGACATTTTTTAATGTAACTCCGATTGTATACATCTGAAAGAATAAAGTCATACACACCTAGGATGGCTTGAGGGTGAGTAAGTTATGAAGTAATTTTCATTTTTGTGTAAACTACCCCTTTAAAAAAAAATCAAAAAATAAATGAGTTGCATATTTTTACAAAATTGTAATTTTAAAGATAACAATTGAATGTTTTTATTTGTTTTAGTTTTTTTTATAAATACATTGTTAATTTTGTTGATTCATTCTGCCTTCTTAAGACCCATCAGAAACTATTTGATTCATAAAATGCATTATTTTATTCTTATAACAGCCATGCGTTTTAATTGTAAGGAAAAAAATAATTGTTATATGAGACCTTGGACCACAAAACCAGTCATAACGGTCAATTGTTTTAAAATTTAGATTTATTCATCATCTGAAAGCTGAAATAAGCTTTCCATGGATGTATGGTATGTTATGACAATATTTGGCCGAGAAATTTGGAGGGTGCAGAAAAATCGAAATACTGAGAAAATGGCCTAATAAAGTTCTTAGCAATGCATTACTAAACAAAGATTAAGTTTATATATTTAGGGAAGGAAATTTACTAAATATCTTCATGGAACAAGATCGTTACTTAATTTCCTAATGGTTTTTGGCATAAAAGAAAAATCAATCATTTTAACCCATACAATGTATTTTCGGCTATTGCTACAAATACTACCTGTGGTTTTGGGACTATTACAAAGTGGTTTCTCTCTTCACACATTCCCAAAATCAAGAATTTCAAAGAACACTCAAACACACCTCATTCAACAAGTTTTACAGATCCTCTACCTAATGCATGTTCGCGTATTAAATATTCCGGCAAATTTAATAAAGCTTTCAGTTCAGTACATTCTTTTAACAAATATTTCCCCCCACAATCAGTGGCAGATCCCGTGTGCGCCTACTTGACTTTTTTCAATCCTATAAAATGATTTCCTGCCTGGAGGAAGTTGAAGAGTTCATTCTGTGCAGAGGATAATCAGGTTGAATGTGGGCGCGTACATCTGATCGATAGCTAAACCTTGATTAATCGGACGCAATAGAAGGGGCGGGGGATCCGAAACGGTCCGATGGCTTTATGCTAGGAGCGAAACAACAGAACACCTGGGGCCTCCACGGCACCTGCTGCTGCTCCTCCGTCCAACCACGTACACATACGCAATGCGCACCACCCATTACAAAGCTTCCCGTAAGTCACTGTCATGACAACAAGACGAAAGGAGAGGGGAAACAACAGCACGTTGAGCGTACGTGCAGAAAACGAACCTTTTGAGCGCTGCCGTGTATTTAGAGAACACAAAACCGTGATGACAGATAAGGGCCCTAGCCAACGGGACTGCCCTCATTTCCATGAGCAGAGCCAGCGGGGCTGAATTCTGCTGTCGGCTGATCGCAATCTCCGCCGCAGCTGGCCCGCGCTCACCCCAACTGTATCCAATGAATTAATCCTCTCTCTCTTACCCCGCACTGTCATGCAAATCGTCGGGCCAGCGTCTGAGTTACCGAGAGGGAAAAATCATAATGCCACTCGTTTAACAGGCTTGGTGAAGTCATGGATCTGGACTATTGTGTTCACGGCGTTTAGACAAGTGAGCAGGGAGGGGGAAGAAAAATCCCTCTGGTAGCATCATCGCCGGTATCTACGTCCCCTCAGAGTCCGGGGAGAGAGAGAGAATTGCCGCTGTATGTCCCTGGGGGAGGTCTTTGTCTCCTCCTCTACAGGAGCGAAGCTGAAACGGCCGCACCGGTTTGTATCCCGCCGCACACACACACACCAGCAAGCGATAGCGCGAGCACGGATGAATGTGTCCTGAGCATAGCCGCGGATGCCTGACGCTGCAGGACTCCTCATTATACCGACCAATCCTTAATCTAAAACAGGGCTGCTCGACCCGAGACCGAGGCGCAAAACGGTCCCTCAGCGGCTTGGAGGGAAACAAATAGTTTCAGCTTGGCGAGCCCCTCTTCGAGACAAAACACAGAGCTCCGCTGGGGGCCGTAAAGGGCCGCTGATGGCTTGGAGATGCCTCCCAATTATGGGGTAAAGATGGAGGATAGCGTCTCGACTGACGGTAATGAGCGCACGAGGCCTGAGCCAGATGGATCACGCTCACATCCTCTTCCTCTTTGCGTTTGTGTTTGCGCAGTTACGAGAGAGTAAGATCACTTTCGTGTTGGTTGTGTATCTTTGTTTTGGAGTCAGGTCATTAGGCGCGACAGTTTCCTGTAATTTGTCTGGGAAGCCGTGCGCTTACCCCACAACACAGGGGTGCAGAGGAACAAGAACGGCCTACGGCAGGACCTTCAGATCCAATCACCAAGCAACACACAGTGAAGGAAAACACTGAAGCGTTTTGGCTGGCTCCAAAGCAACGCCTCAGGCCCTAAGTGGCTTAGAGTTTGAGCGCTGGAGAAAAACAGCAGAATGCTAAACCTTAGAGTAGGTCACTCAGACAAAACCTTTGTTTATTAGCATAGAGTTGGCGAATGGTGCTTTTTTAACTCTCTTCTTAAAAATCAAAAGGGCTTTGCTCTCTCAAAACAGACCTATGTTTCCAGTCACTTAAACTTAAAGGGTTAGTTCACCTAAAAATTTGCCCGTTATTTACTCACCCTCATAGCATAGGTGTATATGACTTCCTTCTTTCAGACGAATCCAATCGGAGTTACATTAAAAATTGTCATGGCACTTTCAAACTCTATAATGGCAATGGGCGGGTGTTTCTTTTCAACAGTCCAAAACAAGTCCAATAAAGAGCATCCATCCATAATAAAACGTGCTTCACACATCCGCCTGGGATGGGTTCTGTGTACGATAGTTAGCACAAGCTAGATTAAAGTGATTATTATGTCTTAAATATGGATATTTTTCTGACGAAAACTCATTGAATCACTACTGGAGGCCTTTATTCACCCCACAGAGCTGAGTGAGGCACTTTTCTATGGATAGATGCACTTTATTGGACTTGTTTTGGACTATTGATAAGAAACACCCGGCCATTGCCATTATAGAGCTTGGAAGTGCCAGGATAATTTTTTATTATAACTCCGATTGGATTCGTCTGAAAGAAGGAAGTCATATACACCTACAATGCCTAAAGGGTGAGTACCCTAAATAATGGGCTAATTTTCATTTTTGGGTAAACTAACCCTTTAAAAGCTGAATGGTGATTTAGCTTACCTAACACTGCAAAACACTGCATAACAGTGCCACAAACAGTATTACAGAATTATGGGTTCTGAAATAAATAAATAAATAAAATGCTAGTTACTTGAAAAAGAGCATTTTTACATTGGCTGTTTTTCGGCACTTCTCTTCTACACTGATAAATTTGATGGAGGAAGAGGTTTGCACAGGATGGAGTTTTTAATCCTACTCCCAAAAGATTCTATCCCGCTTCTGCCTGCAAGAAGTCTGTCAATTTTTCAGTCTCGGGCTGGTTAGATTCAGTCTTGTTCCTGTGTTAGGATATTTTTTCCAATAACCGAAATGAATGGGCTTTTTGTTGCAGTGACATAAAATCGAAAAACATTGAGAATATCCAACCATGTACCCATATAAAAAGATGTGCAATAGATAATATTGTACACCGTACATGTAAATAACATCTCTTAAAAACATTCAAGAAACGTACACACTGTCGTTCAAAAGTTTGGGATCAATAAGATTTGTAATATTTTTAATGTCTTTTCTGCTCATCAAGGCTGCATTTATTTGATTCAAATTCCAGAAAAAAGTAATAGTGTGAAATAGTATTGCAATTTAAAATAGTGGTTTCTATTTCAATATACTTTGTAATATAATTTATTTCTGTGATGCAAAGCTGAATTTTTTATTTTGGATGAAAAATAAATGAGATCAGTTAGTACAAAAAATAGAACAGGGATGTCTAGTATCCACTGAAGGCACATGGTGTCATGCCAACCCTAGCTATGTGTGTAGTACAATACTGTTGACTATAATGGGAGTAATTTAGTTTAGTTGCATCAGTGTAGAGACTTGTCAATGATCAGCTCTCAAACTGTCTGATGGAAATGGCATAACGGGATCAATATTCATCCAGACACATTAGAGGGACTGGAAAATTCAAAAGGTGCTGCATCTGGCAAAATATATTTTTCCTGAAATCTCAAGTGACGTTTTTACTCATAAATAGGTCTGACAGTGTTATCTGAATTCCTTTCATTCCCGTACAATACAGCTGGGATGAGGGCATTGTGGTCAAGTGTTTTCCTCATACCATGATTAATTCAGCTTTCACCAACTGGCTCCGTTCCATCCGGACATGCATACGGGCATCGTCGAATCTTCCAAATGACTCGGCTCTTTATTTTTGTCTGGCCGGTGACGAAAGAAAATTCCTCCACCTCTAGGTGGCAGGGTGCTCTGCTCTATGGCGGGAATAAGAGACGAGGGTGGGGGCAGCGGAGGGGAGAGGGGGATTGTGGGATTGTTTTTGGGGGCAGTGGAGGCAGTCTGTACCAGCCTGACTCGTCTACCCTGCTACTGTTTGTGCACCAGCTCAAGGTTAGAGCTGCCGCTCAGAGGCCTGTCAGCATTTTCCCCAGATAACACTCAACTCTGCCTTACTGGGGACCTTCGGTCTGTGTTAGTCCCACCTCCCACTCTTCATTTTAAAGGGAAAGTGCAGTCAAAAAAACCTACAACCTAACTCACTTGTCAGCTGGCGCCAGGAAAAACGAAACTGTGCGTTTCTATAAAGAATACATCAGAGTAAAGGACTACACGAACCTAAGCTGAGTACAAATCGTGATTAATTTATCACGTCTCCGCTGAGGCCAAAAGCTGAGGCTGTGTCTGCCAAAGAGCCGGAGGGCCTGTGGCCGTTTCCTTTCGAGTAGATTATCTGAGAGGTTGGCACAGGCCCCATCTCCTGCCAATGTCTCTATGGACAGGGAAGCTGTCAGGCTGGCTCTCGGATACAGGAAGGCAGAGAGGGAGTGCTGGCACTGGAGGGGGCACCAGCAGAAACCTCACTCCAGCTTGGCCTAAGAGAACTCAGGGGCCAAATGAAAGGAAGGAGGATGGTTCAGCAAATCCAGGGCCATCTGGCAGGCCAGAATCATGCAAGACCATCAGGCAGTTAGATTAAATGGCATATTGGTGTTAATATAAAATTTCCAACTACTACAGTAAGAAAAGGAAGGCAGCATTTATAAGTATTTACAGTAGATCTTGCATAGAAGATGCTGGTTTACATAAGACCACAACAAACAAAAGGTAACACCATGTTGCTGCTCAAAACTAGATGGTTAGATCAATACAAGTACTGAACGCTTTGTTTAAAACAAAATGCATATTCCGCAAACATATAATTCATGAACATGAAAATTGATAGCTTGGAGGTGATGTGCAATGAGCATCATCAAACAGAATTGACCCTTCGCAAAGACCCGCCCCTAACACACTGACAACACACTGACAGACAAGACAGAGCAGGTTGCTTTAGGTATGAAACGAAGTCGCTTTAAGCACTTTAAGGCATTTAAGCACATATGAAAAGACATTATGTAGCCAGCCTTTTTTTGCAAATACAGGTCATTTACCACAGAAATACGTTTTGTAATGTTCATGACTGATAGCACCAGCTGTGGTCCGATCTCCTTAAAACTGTGCGCCTGTTTAGAATCACCTGTCGCATGTGCTCAGCAGGTTTTGAGTTTTCCTTTAGGCTTTATAGGATTTGAGGTAAATTAAAAAAAATTTGATAATTATTGACCTAGAGTGTCCAGAGAATTGTACTGTATAATGTTTTTTTTTTTCCAGATTGAGCGAAAAACCTAGGACTTTGATTGACAGCAGTGGTTCCATCATATGATACAAATATTGTGCATAAGTTTTAAAATCATTTACGCCCTTGAAAAACAGCTGATTTCTTTCAAATTTATCTCAGACCTTTGGAGCTATGAGTCAAAAAGGCCCACCAATTTTAGTTCCAATCAACCTCCGTTAACCTTGTCTAATAGGTTCTCAAACTTCATCGGCCAATGGTAGCCATGTTTTCTTTGAGATACACAAATGTCCTTAAAGACACTTGTGGCACTTTGGACCAAGACCATGCACAGTGATTTTCATGTCAATAGTACAAATGGTTGCATTTTCCATCTCATAGCACTACCAAGTAGCCAAGCTCTGCGATTTTTGTCCTGCGACCTTAGATTGAGCTCTTACATAAGTGCTCTGAGTTTGGCGAAGATACCTTCTTCTGTTCAGGAGTTATATGCATTTTACTAAAAGTGGCCCTGCCCCTTTTGAACATTTTGGCGTCCCTTTGCGATGGTGAGTCAAAAGTTAGACTTTTTTTATAATTATTGAAAGAGAATCTTTCTGGGCTGGTTTGGTTCCGACAGGATGAAAAACCTTGGACTAGTTTGCAAAAGTAGATTTTGCAAAAAATCCAAAATACCCCAAAATTTCTGGCTCACAATCGAATTCGATGTGTGTTTTGTCCAGCGTGAGCCAAGGATTCCAACCACATTAGACACTTGAGCCTGTGACTGACGGTTTAGGAGTTATGAGCGATATTGTACTTTTGATTGCCGTAGCACCCCGTCAGGCGGATTGGGGCGAGTCTAGATGACATTGTCGGCGGTGTGAGTTCTACCATCCCTCCAAGTTTTAAGTCTCTATGACTTACGGTTTGGTCTGCACAAATTATTTTTACGTGGAGATTGCTGATCCATGACCATTCTACCAATTACAAACATACAGATGTGTGTTCGCTTTCTGACACAGTTTACGCGATTGAGTCTGTCGTCAATTGGACAAATGCAGTAAAAGAACGTTTGCTTTGACGCATTTAGTTTAAACAGCTCATTCGCATCTTTGTACAGATATCACAAGGATCCCAGTGTAAGGAACAAGTGGAGAGTTTATTTTTAATAGCATCCTGGATTGTGTCAGAGGATTGATTGGAGAATTTTGTTTTGTAAAGAAGGCACAGAGTCATAAAGAGTTCACAAAGAAACATTTGTTATAAGATGAAGTTCTGACTGCAGCTGCATCACAAACTGTAAGTAAATGGTTTCATAATGCTTTGTCTGGAAATGAATGTTTTATTTTGAAGATGTTGTCAAAACATTCATATGCAAAAGCGAGGCGGCGGGGCATTGATACTGTTTCCGCAATGACGTTAGCCAATCATAACAGTGGCCGATTACTGAGAAGTCTTAAAGGACCCGCCCCTTAAAACAGGTCATTTCAGACAAAGGGTCAGAATGAGGGTTGAAAATATTTTTTTTTCCACATATTTATTTGCAAAAAAACTTTATTACCATTACAAGTAAACCTCAAGGAACATATTAAATTAATTTAAAAGCTTGTTATTATCGGCTATAATATCACTTTAATATTAATATTTTAATTTTGGTTGTCTTAGCACGTTAAGCCGAGACAGGAGAAACTATTTTTTACAGAAAAAAAATACCACACATTTACAAACTATAATTGCAGCTGTCACAGACGCAATAAAAATGGAGATTCCCTCACTCCCATAATTTTCATAAGCTTTAGTATACATTAAAGTTGGAGTACTTGATCCTAGTTTGATCCCTGAACCGAGCAGTTGCTCACACAAGCAATCAAAAAAGTCATTTGGGTGCAACGGCAATTACACAGCCATGTATTCCCGAGGATGAGCTCAAGGCAGTGAACAAACACAGGAGAGAGAGAAACGACAAATCCACCTTTTTAACAGCCAGGTAACATCAACCGAGCCTCAGGGACAAGGCCATCGACTCAGCGTGGAAACGGCGAATCGAAAAATAATACAATTAGTGCTTTACAGCTTTTGTCCCTTTAGCTCAGGACAATTTGTGCTCATTGTATCTCTGTACTCGTTTAATCAAAATTGAAGTGGAAAAAAACATCTGCACACCAAACACATGTGAGATTCAGCTGCAGGGTCACAACATGTAAAACACATGAAAATGTATCTTAAAAAGCTTTTAATGTCAGCGCTATCTGGCTTTATATGCTTTCCGAAACAAAAACAGGCCGCAAGATAATTAGCAAAACACCAGGCAGAGAGCATTTTATTGAGCTGAGCAGAGCTTGTTGAGCTTGCAGTGCTGCTGGGTTTATTAATTATAATCAGAGTCTCGTCCACCCCGTCCAGGACATTTAGCTTATCTATCTACCTCTGCAGGACACCAGCTCTCCATCCCTGGGCGCTGCCACGAATGTCTGCTTTATATCATGGTCATCTCAAATAAGATTAGCGGAATGAATATAAAAAGCAGAACGGATGTAGATGGATGCAAGACAACAATGTGGTTGCTTATTAGTATCTGATTAGTTCTTCGATACAAATCTGACATCTTATCCAATGCTTTCCTTCAGGATAAGAGCAAATTGAAGACTAAGTAAAGCATGCTATACATTGTGAGCAAAATAAAAAGAATAAAAAAAAATAAAAGCCTTGTTGCAGCTACCTAGCCTATCTAAAACGTATGCTAATGACCTTCTTTGAAGTATATGAAGCACTTTGGACAACTTGCGTTTTACACTTTTTTCCCCAACTGCAGCTCACTCGGAGCCCTCTGGCATTTTTTCGAAATGTGTTTTTTTTTTTTTTTTTTTTGCAGGTTTTTACTGCAATGTGACATCAAGGATGAAGGTTTTCTGTTCACAGCTAATCAGTAATGATGGTTGTTGATCATGTTCCTTATTGAAGGGTTATTATCATTAACTAAAACTATTAAAACACTTTTGTTAATTAAAATAAAGCTAAATAAGCTCAAATAAAGTAAAATAAAATAAAATAAAATAAAATACAATTTAAATTAAATAAAATAACAAAATTTAATTAAACAAAATTAAAAATGTTGCCTTGGCTGGAAATAAATAGACTTTCAAATAAAACTAAATTACACTTACAATATGTAACTAAAATCACATACAATAATTAAAAATAACAATAGTATACAAATAATACACTAAACTATAAAAATATTCTAATAAATCTATAAAAAAAATAATGTTGTAAAACTTAAATGGAATTAATGAATGAAAAATTACACTTAATTTAAATCAAAAACTGAAAATATAATTCAAAATAATAATTATAATAATATATAAATAATACTCTAAACTACAATAATTCTTTTTTAAAAATCTATTAAAATAGGACACAATGTACTGTATTAATTTGACAGAATTTTTAATATTATTTATTAAAATATATATATTTACAAGTATATATTTTACAAGTGTTTTACCTGAAATATCATAAAAATTAAATGGTATTAATAAATTCAAAATTTCATTTAAATTACAACAAAAAATGAAAGTATAATTTTAAATAATAATTATAATAGTATATAAAGAATACTCTGAAATCCATAAAAATAGGACAGTGTACCGTATTCATTTTAATACATTTGTCATATTTATTTTTTACAGAAATTGTATTTAGTGTATTTTTTTATTTTACACTGCATTGCCTGTTTTAGAGTTAACAGAAAAGTTGTAAAAAAAATAAATGGAATTAATTTAAAATTTACAAATCAAATGTTTGTAATGTTTTATAAAAAATATAATTCAAAATAATAATTTTAATAGTATAAAAAAATTCTCTAAACTATAACAACACAAAAGTGCTGTATAAATTAAAGGAAATTTTTCATTAATTATTTATTTTCCCGATGTTTTGCCTATATTTTGAATTTTACACTGTATTGCACTGTTTTAAAATGAATAAAAATGTTGCAAAAATTAAATGAAAAATTACACTCAAATTAAATCAAAAACTAAAAATATAAATAATTCAAAATAATAATTATAATAGAATATAAATAATACTCCAAACTATAATAACACTATAAAAAAATCCATTTTTTTTATTTATTTATTTTTTACTGGTGTTTTACCTGTATTTTGCATTTTACACTACATTGCACTATTTTAGAGTTAACAGAAATGCCGTAAAAATTAAATGGAATTAATAAATGAAAAATTACACTCAAATAAAATAGTCTAAACTATATTGTCTAAAAAAATCCATTGTGTTTTATCTGTATTTTGAAATTTACACTGCACTGTGCTGTTAAATTAACAGAAATGTTGTAAAGTGTTAAATGGAATTACTTTGCTATTTTACAGATGTATTTTTACAGTGTAAAATACCTTAAAAACAACTGCTTCAAACCACAAAACAGCCTCAGACAGCCAAGCAGCAAAATGCAATTTGTGTCTAGCTTCTGCAGGCATTTGTTGGTGCTTTCATAAGTGCAATATTAGTGTGCAGTGGCTGTTTGGGGCCCTTTGGGAGTCTTGTTGCCATTCCTCGGGAGTTTGCAGAGACAGTCTACTTCTCAAGACTGTGACTTCCAGGAACGAGAGCACTAGTGCTGTGCATTACTGTACAGCTCATCAGCCCGTGGCTCTACCAATGCAGACAGACAGAGAAAGAGAAAGAGAGAGAGAGAGAGATTTTCCCTGCAATCCCACTTCCTCAGGACAAATCTGACATGCATAACTGAAGTCGCTGCAGTCTCCTGTTTAAGAGTTTTGTTGCCATTTGCCCCGCAGAGAGTCGCTTGCAGAGAAACACAGGGATGTTTACACAAGAGCGGCCTGCAAGTCAGCCATTAATCATCCTAACAACACAAAATTCTTCCTTCCAAATGGCCCCTGCAATACAGCAGAGCAATCCCAAGAATACAAAACCAACCCTGGAGGAACCGTAACAATGCAAATGACTTTTTCTCTGCAATCAAAAAAGTGTTTCGTGTAAAGCAGCTGTAAAGTGTTTCGTAAATGGACAGACGTCACTTTAAGGGAGACGTTCAGCCTGTTGGCATGGTCTAATGGGAGCCATTAGTGTATTTTATGAGTGAGAAGGGATTACACGCCACACAACAGGGCACTCTGACCTGAAACTCACAAAAAACAACACTCAACCTAATAAACAATCATAACCTCTGACCAGATCCTACTGCCTTGTGTCCTGACAGCTGGTGGGAGATGTGTACAATGCCGTCTGTGTGTGTGTCTGTGTGTATTTATGTCCAGACATTGGGGGGGTTAAGGGGGGGAACAGCTAAGTCTGTCTGGACCCCTCCCCCTCCTTTTTTCTGACGCACCCGGCTCTCCCTTAACACCAGGGGGTCCTAAAGCTGCTTTGGCCAGTGTAACCCCAGTGTCTCTCTCGATGTCTGTCTGGGTAAATCCAGACTTTGAAAAAAAAATAAAAATGAGGCTGCTCTGAGTGTCTGATTGGGTGAGAGGTGAGGTCAGTGCAGCAGGTGGCTACAGAGAGTTCAAAAATACAAATCTAAGATGGAAAAGCAGACGTTATATGACACATAGTTCAGGTCGAAGCTGAATTCTGATTAGCTGAGCTGCAAATCAAAGCAGTTGTAAAATGGTGATAAACGCAAAACCATTAATGTACCAAGATGCAATGTTGCCTGGCAACGACGTTACTTAGTGGAAAATGCATGCTGTCTCCAAATGTAATTACAGAAATAAATAAATTATTAAAAAAAAAAAAAAATCACAAATGGCCCCAACACACAAAATAAATTAAAATAAAAGAATTGCTTCCATTCACGTATTCTGGTCTGAAATAACCTCAAAAACAGACAAGCAGAGTTATACAAACAGTAAAATGTCCCAGTGTTGTTTTATTGGATATCATACCACTCTCCAAAATAATAATAATAATATGTTTTTTTTATGTTAATATATTTTTCATATTAAATTAAATGGAATAATTAAACTTTAATTGAATGCAGTTGGAGTTTAAATATAACTGAATTGAATTTAATGTTTAAATTCAGTTGCTTTTATTTAATGTTTTAATATAATTACATTTAACGTTTTAATATAACTGCATTTAATTTAAATGTAATTTAATTAAAACATTAAATAAATGCAACAGAATTAAAACATTAAATGTAAACTGAATTTAAATACATACAAAATACATTTTTTAATTATTATTCATTTAAATAAAATTGTTTAAATTAAAAATGAAATTGAAATAAAATATTTAATTACATTCAGTTAAATTAAATATTTTATGAAACTGAATTACCTGAATAAATACAAATTAATAGAAAATAGATTCAATTCAGTTAAATTAATACATTAAATGTATATGAATTAAAACATTAAATAAATGTAACTGAAATAAAGCATTATAATTAATTTAAATAATTATTAATTTAATTAAAATATTTAATGAAACTGAATTAAAACAAGGTAAATGCAACTGAAATAAAAAATTTAATTTAATTCAGTTGAATTAATAATACATTAAATCTAACTGAATTGAAACTTTCAAAAATGCAACTGAATTAAAACATTAAATAAATGCAACTGAATTGAAGCATTAAATGTAATTAAACTAAAATAAATGTTATTTAAATAATTGTTAATTTGATTTAACCCAGATTTAAACCATTAATCTAAATACAATTAATTAAAACATTTAATGTAACTGAATTAAAACATATAAATACAAATTCAAACATTAAATTAAATTCAGTTCTATTAAAACATTAAATGGAGTTTAATTAAAAAATGTAATAAATGCAAATTAATTAAAACATTAAATGTAACAGAATTAAAACATAAATACGAATTCAAACATCAAATTAAATTCAGTTCAATTAAAACATTAAATGGAGTTTAATTAAAAAATTTAATAGATGCAAATTAATTAAAACATTAAATTAAATACAATTAAATCAAAACATTAAGTAAATGCAACTGAACTAAAAAAAATAAATTAAATTCAGTTAAATTAAAACATTTAGTGTAACTGAATTTAAATAAATGCAAATAAAAATTAATTTAAATAACTATTAAATTAAAGATTAGAAATTAAAAATTAGAAGGTAAAGATATTGAAACATTAAATGTAACTGAAATAAATGTAAATAAAAAAATATTTAAATAATTATTCATTCATTAAATTATTAAATTAAATATTAAATTACATTAACTTATTAAATTAAATTAAAAAAAATAATCATCTAAGTAGAAGGCAAAGATATGCTGACAACGTGGTGCTTTTAAACTATAAAACTTGGTGCTTTTGCTACATTATCACATTACGGCTGTTTGTCACTGACATGATTTTCTGTTTCTTGCCATAACAGGGGGTGAAGAATAACTGCACTTGTCTAGAGCAAGCCATCCCATCATCCAGCATGACACCCAGGCAACAGACATCACATAGCTGAGTCTGGATCAACACAGACAAAACACAAACACCATAAACATACGCAATCTCACGTATGTAAAACCTGCGAACGAGGCGAGTGAAGGTCGCAGGAGGAAGTCAGACGCTATCTTACAGAAAAGCAGACAGAGAACTGCAAAACAAAGCAGAGTAAACTGGTGTAGAGCCGCCGCCATACACGCCTTTTCCTCTCGGTCTGCGTAAGAAACTAGACAGGTTCCTGCTTTCCTGTTAACCGGTGCCGCTCTAAAACTCGCCCCTGAGTCATCCCGTCAAACAAGACGCCTTTTAATTAGTACGACACCTGTAAAACATTCACATGAACCGCCTCTCGTGGCTGTTTTTCTCAGTCGGGTGACTGGATGGAGCTGGCAGTGATCCAAGAAAGAGCGTTAAGCCATTATGAATCAACAGAAGCGGCAAGATTAAAATCCATGACATCACTCGGAGAACGAGGAAACACTTCCTCCTCCGTCGGCTCACCTGTCGGACCACCTGCGGGAAGACACCAGAGGCACGGACACACCCTGCTCTGCGGCGGTCTCGCTTTTAGCGCTACAAACAAATCTCTCTACAGTCAGACTCCTACTGGGACAAGTTCTCACATGCTCACCTGCAGCAAGTCAGTTCACAATACACGCTTGTTTTCATTGGCTAGACGGCAGTAGTAGTCACGCATACAAGACATTTCGGCACGGGGCAAGTAACAACAGTAATTTCAGTGACGTGTTCACAATACACTAAATGGGAAACAAAGGAAATCTAGTTCAAACCTATTTGCCACTGTTCAAAAGATTGGGGTTTGTATGTTTTTTCTAATGTTTTAAAACGGAAAGAAAGGAAAGGAAATGAAATGAAAGTCGTTTATGCACAGCAGGCCATGTATTTAATCAAAAACACAATAAAAGCAGTAATGTGAAATATTTTTACTATTTAAAATTCTTATTATCATTGTTGAAACCAGTTGTGTTTGTGCCATGGTTTCCATAAAAGTATTAAGAATTTTTGCAGAAACTATAAAATATTCTTTTTTAATAGATTCTTTGATGAATAGAAAGTTCAAAATAACACAATTTATTTGAAACTAAAATAATTTTTGTAATATTATAAATGTATTTACTGTCACTTTTGATCACTTTTTTCTGTAAAATTAAAATATATACACTACCAGTCAAAAGTTTTTGAACAGTAAGATTAATGATTTTTAAAGAAAACTCTTCTGCTCACCAAGCAAAAACAGTGACATTTTTTAAATAGTTTTACTATTTAAAATAAGTTTATTTATAAATAATTATGTTAATAATTCTTTCAAGTTTCTTTGGTGAATAGAAAGAGGGAACAGCTTTTATCTGAAAATAGAAATCTTTTGTAACATTATTGTTTTTATCTTCACTTTTGATAAATTCGAAGCATCCTTGCTAAATAAAAAAAAGATTAAATATATATGTGACCCTGGACCACAAGTGTAAATTTGTCGAAATTGAGATTCTTACATCATCTAAAAGCTGAGTAAATAAGATTTTCTGAGTGAAAATCTGGAATCTGAGGGTGCAAAAAAAATCTAAATATTGAGAAAATCACCTTAAAAGTTGTCCAAATGAAGTTCTTAGCAATGCATATGACTAATCAAAAATCAAGTTTTTAAATATTTATGGTAGAAAATTTACAAAATATCTTCATGGAACATGATCTTTACTTAATATGCTAATGATTTTTGGGATAAAAGAAAAATCAATCATTTTGACCCATACAATGTATTTTTGGCTATTGCTACAAACATACCCCAGCGACTTAAGACTGGTTTTGTGGTCCAGGGTCACATATACTGACTCAAAACCTTTAAATGGTATATAATGTTACAAAAAGCTTTTTTATTTCAGATAAATGCTGATCTTTTGATTTTTCTACTGCAGGGGTGCCCCGTTCCTGGAGATCTACCTTCCTGTAGAGTTCAGCTCCAACCCTGATCAAACACAACTGCACCAACTAATTAGGATCTGAAGGAGCAAAGGTGTGTTTGATTAGGGTTGGAACTGAACTCTGCAGGAAGGTAGATCTCCAGGAACGTTGGGCACCCCTGTTCTACTTTATTCATCAAAGAATCCTAAAAAAAAAATGTACTCGACTGTTTTAAATATTAATAATAACAACAACAAAAATAAGTTTCTTGAGCAGCAAGTCAGAATATTAGAATGATTTCTGAAGGTTCATGTGACTTGAGTAATGATGCAAAAAATGTAGCTTTAATCACCAGAATAAATTACATTTTAAAATATATTCAAATAGAAAACAGTTATTTTAAATAGTATAAATATTGCAGATTTTTACAGTTGTTTTTGCTTTACTTTGGATCAAATAAATGCAGTAAAAGAGACTTCTTTAAAAAACTTACTGTTCAAAAACTTTTGACTGGTAGCGTATACACAGAAAAATACATAAACACATAATACATAAAAAGATTACATTTCTCTTAAAAATGTAGGTTAACTATTAGGTTAAATGTAATATTTTCTTCACACATTAAGTACATCTAAACCATTATGTTCAAATTTTCCCTCACAAATATCACAAATTATTTCATAAATATCCAATATTATTTTTTCCACCACAACTATCCTTGCCTTCTCATAAAAGTTATCTAATACTTTATTATATAAAAAACACTAATAATAAAAAAAATCATGCAAAAAGATTTACAATTTATCAAGTTTAGTTTTTATTGTTTCTCTTTTTTCCTTATTATGATATGAGGAAGTTGATCTTTTTTGCCTGACAAAGAAATTCAAGTTAACTGTAATTCATAAATTAAAAACATGCTTATTATAGAACAGCTGTACTTGCATTTGTTGAATTTTTAGTTTTTAGGGGTTTTTTTTATAAATTAAAAGATAGAACAAAAAATAGATTGTCACATCAGTGACCCAGCAAATAGCTAATACTAACTAGCATCTACAGATGCCTTGTTTTTCACAACATAAGAGATACATAAACATATATAATCTTAAATTAGAGGCAGCGATAAGCTTCATTAAGGAAGGAAGGTCTTAATAAGGAAGCTTCATCAGTGGGGAGGAAGCAAATTAATGATTATTATAAAGCATACTGACGGTGATGAGCAGAAAGAGCAGCCTGAAACTTAATTTAGTTTCGCCCTGCCTCGCACAGGCGATGTTCTAATTAAAAATGATGATCTGAGAATAAAAGGCATGCTCGGACATGAGCCTTCATGTACATGCTAAACTGCCTCAGTGTGAGCCACGGTCAGTTAGGCTGGATATCGACAGGGCTTGAGACTGATGGTAAGAGTAGACACCTGCTCTCTTAGCCGGTCACACTCCAGCGCCTGGACACGGCTCACTCTCCCTCCATTCTTCCATACGTTCATCCATCTGCTCAACAGAACATGGACCTCACAGCTGATTGCATTATTGGAAGGTGCACATCAAAACTGAAAAAAAAAACTGTTGTATGCTTTATTGATGGATATGTTTTGGATTTTTTTTAAAGTGATATTCAAAAAATATATTTATTTTTTTATTTTCTTTGTAAATTATGAAACTTTAGTTGTGTCCTGCGTTCTCATGTCACTACCGAATTTTTTTTAGTCCATTGGCTGAGACTGACTTTAACTACACCCCTACATTTATGATCAGGAAACATTTGTGTCACTCTCTCTCACAGCTACATGGTAGAGTAGATAGGCTCCATCATTTTGAGGTAAATGTGTTTAAAAGTATGAAAAAACTATGTGTAACTTTAAATAAAATATGTCAGAAATTATAATTAAACACTTTTTTGGGAGTTATTCCATGATATTAGGTTTTCATTTGTGTACAACTGTTCAGAACTGTGCTAGCTAACCATGTGCTGATTAGCATCTTTAAGCTAGGTTAAAAAATATCTAAAATTGTAAACATTTGGTGAAGTTTTGGTAGTGACATCTTTGGTTTTTGTCACGACCTAAATATTTGCTGAAGTTTCGGTTGTGACATGTTTGTTTTTTGAGTGTTATCATTATCCCATAAAATTGTCACTACCGAAACAGTCACAACCAAAACATTGGGTGAAGTTTTGGTAGTGACATCTTTGTTTTTTGGGTGTTATCGCATAAAATTGTCACTAGTGAAACAGTCACAGCTGAAACATCAAGTGAATTTCGGTAGTGACATCTTTGGTTTTTGGATGTTATGGCATGAAAATGCTGAAATGGTTACGACTGAAGCATTTGGTGAAGTTTTGTTAGTGACATCTTAGATTTTTTTGGTGTTATACCATAAAATTGTCACTAGAGAAACAATCACGACCAAAACATCTGGTGAAGTTTTGGTAGTGACATCTTTGGTTTTTGTCACGACCGAAACATCTGGTGAAGTTTTGGTAGTGACATCTTTGTTTTTTGGGTGTTATCGCATAAAATTGTCACTAGTGAAACAGTCACAGCTGAAACATCAAGTGAATTTCGGTAGTGACATCTTTGGTTTTTGTCATGACCCAAACATTTGGTGAAGTTTCGGTAGTGACATCTTTGTTTTTTGGATGTTATGGCATGAAAATGCTGAAATGGTTACGACTGAAGCATTTGGTGAAGTTTTGTTAGTGACATCTTAGATTTTTTTGGTGTTATACCATAAAATTGTTACTACCGAAACAGTCACAACCAAAACATTTAGTGAAGTTTCGGTAGTGACATCTTTGTTTTTTGGGTGTTATCACATAGTATTGTCACTAGAGAAACAGTCACAACCAAAACATCTGGTGAAGTTTTGGTAGTGACATCTTTGGTTTTTGTCACAACCAAAACATTTGGTGAAGTTTTGGTAGTGACAACTTTGGTTTTTGTCACAACCAAAACATTTGGTAAAGTTTCGGTAGTGACATCTTTGTTTTTTGTCACGACCAAACATTTAGTGAAGTTTTGGTAGTGACATCTTTGGTTTTTGTCATGACCAAACATTTGGTGAAGTTTTGGTAGTGACATCTTTGGTTTTTGTCACGACCAAACATTTAGTGAAGTTTTGGTAGTGACATCTTTGGTTTTTGTCACGACCAAACATTTGGTGAAGTTTTGGTAGTGACATCTTTGGTTTTTGTCACAACCGAAACATTTGGTGAAGTTTTGGTAGTGACAACTTTGGTTTTTGTCACAACCGAAACATTTGGTGAAGTTTTGGTAGTGACATCTTTGGTTTTTGTCACAACCGAAACATTTGGTGAAGTTTTGGTAGTGACATCTTTGGTTTTTGTCACAACCGAAACATTTGGTGAAGTTTTGGTAGTGACATCTTTGGTTTTTGTCACAACCGAAACATTTGGTGAAGTTTTGGTAGTGACATCTTTGGTTTTTGTCACAACCGAAACATTTGGTGAAGTTTTGGTAGTGACATCTTTGGTTTTTGTCACAACCGAAACATTTGGTGAAGTTTTGGTAGTGACATCTTTGGTTTTTGTCACAACCGAAACATTTGGTGAAGTTTTGGTAGTGACATCTTTGTTTTTTTGTCACGACCAAACATTTGGTGAAGTTTTGGTAGTGACATCTTTGGTTTTTGTCACAACCAAAACATTTGGTAAAGTTTCGGTAGTGACATCTTTGGTTTTTGTCACAACCGAAACATTTGGTGAAGTTTTGGTAGTGACATCTTTGGTTTTTGTCACAACCGAAACATTTGGTGAAGTTTTGGTAGTGACATCTTTGTTTTTTGTCACGACCAAACATTTAGTGAAGTTTTGGTAGTGACATCTTTGGTTTTTGTCACAACCGAAACATTTGGTGAAGTTTTGGTAGTGACATCTTTGTTTTTTGTCACGACCAAACATTTGGTGAAGTTTTGGTAGTGACATCTTTGGTTTTTGTCACGACCAAACATTTGGTGAAGTTTTGGTAGTGACAACTTTGGTTTTTGTCACGACCAAACATTTGGTGAAGTTTTGGTAGTGACATCTTTGTTTTTTGTCACGACCAAACATTTGGTGAAGTTTTGGTAGTGACATCTTTGTTTTTTGTCACGACCAAACATTTGGTGAAGTTTTGGTAGTGACATCTTTGTTTTTTGTCACGACCAAACATTTGGTGAAGTTTTGGTAGTGACAACTTTGGTTTTTGTCACGACCAAACATTTGGTGAAGTTTTGGTAGTGACATCTTTGGTTTTTGTCACAACCGAAACATTTGGTGAAGTTTTGGTAGTGACATCTTTGGTTTTTGTCACAACCGAAACATTTGGTGAAGTTTTGGTAGTGACATCTTTGTTTTTTGTCACGACTAAACATTTAGTGAAGTTTTGGTAGTGACATCTTTGGTTTTTGTCACAACCGAAACATTTGGTGAAGTTTTGGTAGTGACATCTTTGTTTTTTGTCACGACCAAACATTTGGTGAAGTTTTGGTAGTGACATCTTTGGTTTTTGTCACGACCAAACATTTGGTGAAGTTTTGGTAGTGACAACTTTGGTTTTTGTCACGACCAAACATTTGGTGAAGTTTTGGTAGTGACATCTTTGTTTTTTGTCACGACCAAACATTTGGTGAAGTTTTGGTAGTGACATCTTTGTTTTTTGTCACGACCAAACATTTGGTGAAGTTTTGGTAGTGACATCTTTGTTTTTTGTCACGACCAAACATTTGGTGAAGTTTTGGTAGTGACATCTTTGTTTTTTGTCACGACCAAACATTTGGTGAAGTTTTGGTAGTGACAACTTTGGTTTTTGTCACGACCAAACATTTGGTGAAGTTTTGGTAGTGACATCTTTGGTTTTTGTCACGACCGAAACATTTGGTGAAGTTTTGGTAGTGACAACTTTGGTTTTTGGATGCTATGGCATGAAAATGTCACTATCGAAACGGTCACGACTGAAGCATTTGGTGAAGACAAATCTTATAAATCACACTTGAAGTTTTGTTAAAATTGTAATTGTTATTGATTTACCTCTAATAAAATAGAAAAAATATATAGTTACAAAGAAGATCTTAATAGGTCAATATAACCCTTTTTATTAAATTATATATTACTGTGTTTCGGTAGTGACAAATTTGGGGAGAGGACAAATATTCCAAACCTTACTGAAAAAACAATATGAGAATTAACTGCACAATTACTAGAAATGTGTACCTTGGATATTATACAATTTGCATTCATACAAAATTTGTGGAAAAAGACACATTTGAAACAATTCTGTAGAAAGGCCTATGTATAATGATATTAGTCATAGGAGTCATATTAGGCATAGAAGTTTTCAATCCCAAACATTTCAACATACCAAGACTTAGACCAGTTTCCAATTTTTTAGACATCAGGGGTTGAAACTAAAAAAAATCCGAGCTTATAAAGTTTTCGTCTGCCATTTACAGAGGCAGTAACGTCTTACGCTTTCATGACAGCGAATCGTTGTCTCAAGGCCACTAGCTTGGCTCAATAAAACAATGCTCGGTTGGAAAGTAGAAGGTCAGCTAAGCTCTTGAGGGACAGCCACTATTTATAGTCCAATCCTACATCTGAATGACGCCAAGCCAAAACCCGAGTAGAGCCTCCAAAATCACGTCCGCTAGAATAAAGCTACTCTCTCAGCCTGCTATTTACACATCTGAGGCCGAGGTGCACATTCACATGCAAAGCATCACCTTTTCCCTTCTTTTGAGGGGCTTGGAGAGGGAAAGAAAGGGTCCCAGCAGGGGCAACAGCCCTAGATTCGGACCCATCCCAAAGCTCTTAGCTCCTCAATAAATGCTGAATGAGCTCACAGCGGCATTTTGTGTTCAAGACGATGAAAGCCAGGAGAACTGCTGATCGTGCATAGAGAACCGGTGGACTGTCAAGACGTCCGTGTCCCAATCTGTCGGGACGGTTTCCTTTGCGTGTTTACGAGACAGAATCACGATGACACGTGACATCAGGTTATAATGAAATCCGACAAGCTTCACTAGAAAATAAAATTATGATGTGATTTATTGGCGCGCAGTAATGTAAAGAGGAGCATACGCTTATCGCATATTATAGTGGAGGCGATGAGCCTCTGCGCTTGCTATTCCTTGAATAGAAAGCATGTGTGATAACAGCACATGGAACGCGATGCATTAAGGCTGTAAAAGTAAAGACACAGGCGCCGGTCCCTTAATGACTCACGCTCAAACTGGTTTACTGAGAACTAACCCAAATCCACACAGTAAATGGGTGACTAGTCGATTAGTAAGGAAAGACACAGCTTCTTTCGTGAGACACAGCTTTTTTTAGTGTGCTGATCATCTGTAGCTTCTGTAACTGCTAGATTAATGGCATGGAAATAAAACAAGATAATGGTCATTAAAACACATGGTTATTGGAGGTTTCCCACTGAGAGCTATAAACTTGATAAACTATAAACTTGAGCTGGGTTTTAACACAAATTTCATGATTCGATTCTGATTTCATTTTTGTGTTTTAATTGTTATGTTATCTTTTTAATTGTTGTGTTTTAGTCCCTCAACTGTCCTGAAAGATGTGAAAAGATGGATCTCAAAATCATACAGTCACTGCTGGAAAGGCATTTTGTATGATCTCTCTTATTTCGTTAAAATTTTGTAAAAAATTATAATGAATATGTCACATGGTGCATATATTAAGCAAAATGCTCCTCGCTGGAGTTAATTTTTCTACCTGACTAACGAGTTAATGGTCACTGAATACGTTTTTTTCTAAGATAAATGTGATATTACATGACATCTGTTATACTGGCGTGGTTGCACGGTTGAAACTCTGTTTAAGTGTTTACATGAGACAGGATACGGATATCAATAAGTTGTACTCTTTCTTAACATACCTTCCGATGTTATTTCATGCTGAAACTGATATTCAAGTAGATGGGATGATTAGTTCACTTGCGAACTGAGGCACTCCATATTAAACAGTGCCAAAAACCATATTTATCATTTGAATACTGCAATAAAATCAGCAGAATTTGAAATCTAATACTTAGTTTCATATAAAAAGTAACAAAGCACAAAGCTTATTACGATTTATTGAACGGAAGGTGCGATGCAATGTTCTATTCATTGGTCGTTTCATAAAAATGAGAATCGATAAAAACCGATCACTATTTTTTACCCAGCCCAAAAATATATATATTTTTTCTTTACCATTGACTGAATATTTCACATATCAGTGTTCCAATATCATCACACAGCAACTCTTATATCGCCATAATGAAAGCCTGTTATCAAAATGATTGGCTACTATTACCTCCCGTAATTGTCTGCCAAGCAATCGCTCTCAGACATAAGGCATCTGTCGCCAATCTCTGACAAACAAGAAGTTTGTAATACACTGTTTTTGCGCATCCCCAGTTTTGATAGTCTGCAGGTCACAGGTCTATTGATTCACAAATAAACATTTCAACTGGCTTAAATACAAACATCCTATGCCAAAAAATGTACACAAAAAAAACACAAAAGAGAGACTAAGAGAGACTAGATTATTTTTACAGAGAGCAGGTTTAATACGCAACTGAGTCAGGCCCAGTAGCACCAGCCCACCTTTTGCAGTGTGAAACGTGAGCTCACGCCAGGCGGCTGCTCCTCCTGACTGACGACGCTGAATCCGATTACATGCCAGTACCTTAACCACAAACACACCGGGCTCCTTTTTACACCCGGCCCACCTTCAATATCCACATACACACACTCTCAGACTCAGACACCTGTCGTTTGTCTGCCTTTCAATAGGCAAGATGCAGACTAAATCCTGCCGATTCATATTTCGTGCACCAAAGAGATGAGGAAGTAGAAAATGTCAAAGGGAAAAAGTGGAAACCAAAATAAGCTCAGCCGTGTCCTTTAAAGCACAACGGCACCATACAGCACCTCGTCCTGAGGAGGATTAGAGCCAATAACGCCCGCAGATATACAAGGCTCAAAAATAAAACAAGAAAAAAAAAAACATTTTTTTTTCTCTCAGTCCTCCTTTGCGCTAATTCCCCACCTCTTTCCCTCCCTCCCAAGGAATACTGCACGAACTCACGTCTGAGTGGCTGGCAGACTTCCAGACTTCAGAAATGCACTAATGAGTATTTGGAGACTCCCCTCAGCATTGCCGACGCCATTTGGGACATGAAAAGGGACAAAAAGAAGAGGGGGAGAGGAAGAAAAAAAAGAAAGGGAGAGAAGAAAACATTGGCTGGCCTGCTGGCCTGACAGACAGAAACTACAGTGACTTACTGTCAGGCAGTCTACTGACGCTTATTTACAACACTGACAGACACGTACATTCAACACTTGTGACATTACATTAGCAGCTCGACATATGCCACCGCTAAAACACACTAAACAAACACGCGACAAAAGAACAAAGAAATGGTGAGTGGCGCCAGTGCGGCAAACATAAACCGCAAACGGGGACGATGTACGTAGACCGTGACACACTCCCCTGAGAGCTGCAGAAATAAACAAAAACCTCATAAACACACTTGAATAGCACAAAAGCAGCCCAATGCGATGGGGGCCTGGCTTATCAACAGAGCTGGAGAAGAGGATCAAAACACTGGGAATAAACAAGAAATGAAGGAAAACAGAATGAATCACTCAGCGCATGTGTCACCAGTTATATTTCTTCCTCACTTCAACACCTTGTCTCATTTCAAGCCCAGTTTTCTCTTTCCTCCAACTTTTATTATGTCCAGCTTGAGGTGGATTTCTGTCCATTTTTATAACCAGTTTTTATGTTGTGCCATAACGCCACAAAAGCACAGACCCACCAGGGTCGGAAATAAATGAGGGTCGGAAATCAATTCACAGAATTGCATTCGGATCCACTCACATTGCATTAGATTGATTTTATAACCACTCAAACGCGTTTCTGTTGAACTAAGGAATGCATTGGCCAATCAGAGACACTTAGATTAGTCAGCGCTGAAAACACCGGAGCTGTTGTTGAGTGCACACACTTGTGAATTCCCTCATCATAAACAACACAGTGCAGATACGATGTGAATGAAAGATTAATTTTATAGCTTCAGTGATTATAATGGTTTTGAGTTTTGCATAACTAGTGCTAGACTTGGCCAACATCATGGACTGTTTGTCTAGGAATCCAGAATGTGACGTGCCCAGAACAAAACTAAAACTAAATATTGTTTTCTATATTGATATTAATAATCATTATTACAGTACAAAGAGCAATCATCTACAAAAATGATTTTGTCATACTATTGCAGCCCTATGAGCTCCTGTGTTTTAGATGCATAATTTAGTTATTGGCAACAGTTAAAAATATTGATTAAAGTTATTGGGTTTAAAAGTTTAAACATTTGACATTAAAGACAACATAGTATGGTTTTGATAATAATAAGGGGATTACAAAAATTGCCTTCACAAATGTAAAAAATGCCCCTGGAAATCAATTCCAAAAATATTGCCCCTGAACCTTAATCGAAAAGTTCATTTCTGACCCTAGACGTTCATTAACAGTGATAGTTGATACAGAGGAAGTGACACAAGAAATCTGACTTGAATCCAATTCGTACGAGAGGAACAAGTCGATATGTTTGGGTGCACGTGCTAACCGCCAGACTACAGCTGTTACAAAATAGATTGTTTTTATTTCTCTCTGCGCAAAATCTTCTGGTACTGGGTACAAAATCTAATGCCAAAACAAACTACTAGATTATAGTAAACAACTTAGCCTGGTTTACAGAGTAAATCATATTACGACCTAAAAGACCTTTACTTAAAGGCCCCACTTTAAGCTCTGACACCACATTGGTGTTAGCAAGTGGTTCAGCATGATCATCCCAAAGTTTATGTAAATTACACAGATACTAGTGAGTTTTAGAGATCGTCTATAATAATTAATTACCTGATTTGTCCAACAAAAAAGCAACTTGAGCATCACTACTCGGTCATCAAATATTCCAACCTTGTGTGCTGAACTGATAAGCACTTTCACTGTCTAATTTTCACTCTTCACATCAGCAAACAACACTATGCTACTAGCATTTCTACAGATTTTGTCATTGAGTGTGAGGAATGGCATGGGTAAAACTGGAGCAAAAATCAACATCAACATTAAACCCTAAACCCAACCCTAAATCTCCTCCAAATTCCCATACAGTGTTGCCAAGTCTGCGGTTTTCCTGCCAAATTGGGCTACTTTAACACTGAGTACGTTTACATGGACAACAATACTCCGATTTTAACGCGATTAAGACAATACTCTGATTAAGAAGCAACCATGTAAACTGATATTTTTGATTAATTTAATCCGACTAAAGTCATAATCGGAGTAAACACAAATCGAATTAAGACAGGTGGAGTATTCCTATTTTAGTCGCATTATGGAAGACATGTACACACCTTAATCACACTATTCCCCTTGTGTAGGACTTTTCACCACAGGATACACACTAATGCTGCGTTCCAGACAGGTTTTTGAGCTCGTAAATCACGTCTTCAAACCACGACTCAGGACTTTGTAGCACTTTCACGGGTAGAAGTTTGGAAAAACACGGGTTTCCTGGAACGCGGCATAACGCTCTCAGTTGGTCGCACGTGCATATGCTTTGGTTTCATTTTTATTTATTAATTTTTTTGCTACAACATGGGATTAATCAATGCTCATTGCTGATAAATAGTTTGTCTGTTATCATAATTTATAGTTTTATGGAAACGTATTTAACATTCAACCCGTTCTTTTTCATTAGTAGGCTATTATTTGTGATTTTAATTTTGTGAACGGGATTTCCGCTATTGGAACGTCTTAGGATGCTTTTCACTTTTACTTTTACGAATTCATGATCTTTTGCTTGCATATAGGCTACACCTATCAATTTTAATATTAAAACAAATTCTTAAAAGATGGATTTGTTATTTTTAATTAAACAGCATAACAACAATCAAAAAAACTAGCTTATATAGCATTTATTAACAAAAACTAATAACACGAGGCATGGACTCCATCACATGCTGTGTTATATGCCGACTAAACCATTTATTACAGGGCACGCAATCAAATTAATTAATAAAAAATAAATAAATAAAAGAAAGCCTCCAAGGCGTAATGTGACGTAAACGGCAAAGATAACAGGGTTTTCAAAATGAAAACAAACAAAAAAAGTCAAACTAAACTGGCTTTCGGTGACTGTGCTTGCGTGTGATTTTTTTTCCTAAAAACTGTCTGGCTCTGAAACGCTCGCTGTATGGAGCAGACGCTTTGGAGCAGCACAGCATGCACAAAAATGTGTTGCATATGTCCAGAGTCACTTTAAGCTTTTGTCAAATTAAAACCGAAACATCCTACACTGTAACAACAAAAGTCTATAACGAAGATGAACTGATAGCGTCGCGTGTTAATGATGCGTGTCATTAACCGATCTATGTACTATAACATGTAAAACGGGAACATGAAAGGAATATTCTAAAAGCAACTCATGTAAACAGCTTAATCATATTATTGTCTTATTCAGAATAAGGTCATTAATTAGATTACTGGTGTCCATGTAAATGTAGTCACTGTTGCAGTGGGTTGAAGCGACCCAAAAAATCGTGATGTTCGTCTCCTGGAATGCCAATTTTACCAGGGGAACCTGCGGAACGGGATTTTTAACGGGGACCCTCCCTCGAAACACGATGGGGCTAGTTTTGAGTAGCAATTGAGTGGATTTTGTAGTGAAAACCTGGCAACCCTGTTCCCAACCCTTCCGGTAACTACAACTATTATGACTGTTGAATACAGAAACTACAGAACTACTATGCTGGAATGAGCCAGCGGCTGAGGAAGGTGGTCTGCAGAGGGGGAGGGGTGAGATGCACAGTCTTAAGCCCCTCAGACGCCGCTCTGTTCTGGATGAGGTGTTTGGGCAGTGAAGCTGTCGGCTCAGCAGGAACCGCTGACACATCAGCAGCCTCACTATTACTGCAGTCTTCAACACACTTCACCATTACAATGACCTAAAACAGCAGTGGATCCCTCCCTGTGTGGATGAGATGTGAGGAAAGAGTCTGTCCCAGCTCTCTGTGTGGACAATGCCAATCATTATGTCAAAATTAAGACATGAGATCCAAGAATGACCCCCAGTGATGTCAGCATTGGTTTTACTTTGATATTTTCTCTAGAATTCCAGGTATCGAAACACATCTCTGTAGAGTATTCCTTACATTAAAGGTGCAGTCACATTTTGATAAAATGTTATTTTGACAAAATGTCTATTGTCATTAGTGTACTGATTGATGAAGCACCATTTACACTAAAGTCACTTTCAAGTCAAGCAGCTTTCTGTTGACTAACACGGCAAATCTGCACGATAAATTTGAATCCGTTGCGGAATCTTCCCAATCGTATGAATTCCTATTGAAATGGCTAGATTTTGCCTGTGAAAATTTGACAAATAATGTGACTGCACATTAAGCATTCAAAACACATGTATGTGACTACACTGTAAAAAAAATTCACCAGTTTCAACTTAAAAACTTAAGTTTAGCAACTGCCTTAAAATGTTAAGTTAAATCAACTTAAGTCATTTAAACTCACAAGTTAAATCAACTAATTTGTATTGTAATAAGTTAAAATGACTTGTAGTTTTAAGCTGATTTAACTTAACAACTTTTGTTGTTTTTAACTTAAATCTGGTGAAAACTTTTTACAGTGTAATAAAATTTAGGGCCCTATGATTTCCACGATGTGGAAAACACAGACAGAATCACAGAATCCAGTCATAAAAATAAAATTTGTAACATTACAACGTGGAATGTCACTTGATTTGCCCAATTTGAGATGAATAAATCAAAAGTGTGGACTATGGTCTGTAAATATTAAGCCACAAAAACACTACTTAATTATGAATCCTGCTCTGTGTGAATACATTTTGTTCACTACACACATACTGAACTGTACCTGAAGCCTGTAGTGTTTTCAGCCTCTGCTGCCTCATTATATGAGTACATGAACACATAAACAATCTCTAGAACTGCTCTGAGTGTCACTTCATAAGCATTTTATCGTTTCTTTTAAGAAAAGCTCTCGACATATACACAAACAGAAAAGGTCTTCAAAGCAATCCGTCAAAATAAAAGTTTGGTTTAACCTGAGGAATCTGTGACAAATATATTGCTTAATGTAAGGACAGCATTATTATAAAAAAAAAAAAATGTAGGAATTTTTTTTACCAAAAAAATTCAAATACACAATATTTCTAAAAATTAATTAATTAATTAATTAATTAAGTATCAATAAATTAATTAATTAGACATGCTTTTTATTATTACCATTGTCATCAAATCCAGGGAAATAATGGAAAACACAGAATTTGATAAAAATAAAAATTAATTTGAGAAAAATTTAAACGTATTTCATAGGGCCTTCAAATTTAATAACTTAATTTGAATAAATTGCTAAATAAAGTTTCATGACTTCAATTAATTAGATATGCTTTTTGTTTATTATTTTTTAAGTTAACCATTAAAACAGAGTCTACAAAAATTAAAATGGAAAAAAAAACAGAATCCAGAACAAATAAAAAACAGAATTTGGGAAAAAATAAAACTGATTTCATAGGACCCTAAAATGTATTTCTTGCCCGGCGGATGGATGCCAGCTCATATATGATTGTGGAAGTGACACAATGACCTGTCCGTCACAAAAATGCAAGGATGAACACAGTTAAATAATAATAAAAAAGAAAGAAATACAGCATAGTACTTTTTAATTAAAATTATACATTGCACATATATTGCATTATATTAATTAATAATTAAATACTTTGTATATTTTAATACTTTTTTTAAATATATATTAAAAACATTTTTAAATCCTAAATATATATTTCAAATGTTGGTAAGGCACATGTAATTACTTTTTAAATCCATTTGTCATTACCGCAAAGTGACATTACTTTTCCGTGTGACATATTCAGCCAATCAATAATGAAACTCATTGTTGATTACTTCATTATCCACCTTATCTGATTTTATGGATTCGTTGCCGCGTTCCTAGTTGCTTCATTTGCATTGTCCTGTACGTTTGGTCAAGAAGAAAAGCTTGTGACCACTGAATCTCCATGAAACTAACGGTTACACTTTACAGTAAGGTTCCATTAGTTAATATTAGTTAATGTATTAACTAACATGAATGATCAATGAACAGTACATTTATTACGGTATTTATTAATCTTTGTTAATGTTAGGTAATGGAAATACAGTTGTTCGCTGTTAGTTCATGTTAGTTCACAGAGCATTAACTAATGTTAACTAATGAACCTCATGGCTTTTTGCCAATGTCACCCAAATCTTTATCATGATGGAAACTCTGAAACAGATCTCAGATCAGCTATGCGCAGTAACGTAAATCTCCAAGAGATTCTGCACTTTCTAATCCTACTGCCTGAATAGTAGATAGACTAAGACCATGCAGATCAGACCACTACTCGGCCAGATGGCGTCTCTGTCTCCATCTCTATCCATCAGGCCCAGATTAGCAATCTCCAGACTTGTTTTCCTATCACCAGTAAGGAGGAAGTCCAAGATTATCCGTACAAAGGATCAGGAGGTTTGTGAATGCGGTATGGGGAATTAAAACTCGCTGAACGTACAGTAACCACAGGCCTTCGCTGTCACTATGGGAACCTGCTGCGAGAAGATCCTACTTCATAAAAAAAGAAAACCACGGCTAGCAGAGACGACCGCAAAGACTGTCACTAAGCGACTGGCTCTTTCCTCGACAATTACAGAGAGAGACAGTAATTAAAGACACTCCTGCATGCCCTCAAGCTAATTAACAAGGTGAAGGACCTTGATACATGAGTGCAGCCACATTCCTTACAAGCCACATGGCTGCTCATGGAGATACGAGGAGAAGACACCTACACGACCCGACAGAAGACAAAGCAGGCAAGGCCCTGTAAAACAATACTGTTTCAAGACAATGGCAACAAAAGAGACCACAATTGTGCTGCGAGTGATACGCTGCATTGGTCAATGTCGTGACATTCATTTTCAATCATTCAAAATTGCATATCAAAAAATGCTCTTATTCACACATGCAACAACTTGAACACACCTCTTCAATGATGAGCATTTTTAATGTCTGAATTAAAATAAAATTTTTGTCATTTTGGGGGGAATAAAGTGAACGTTGTCCATTACGCGCCATTATTTTGATCATGTGAAATGGTTGCACTCGGTGAGCTGCTGGCGCTACCTGTTGCTATTTTTACTGCAACACAACTCGGGAAATAAAATACTGATACAATACAACATTGTGCAATTCAAGTTCTGTTCTCTGCAGCAACTCTGAGCACTTTTCATATTCTCTATCCTGGCTGAAGCACTTTTGCTTTAATCTATAAGAATAAAAATCAGCATATGTGTCATGACTCTGGGCTGCGGGTTTTCCCTCAGCCACCCGAGGTCGCTGTTTCCCTTCATCTTGCACTGCACTTCCCTGATTGTCTACACCTGTCTTGTTGTCTTTGATTATGACACTCGTTTCCTCCACAGCTGTTCACTATCACCACAGACTTTATAATCTCCACTCTCCCACCACTCTTGTGAGTCTGCATTGTTTCCTGTAACCTGTCTTCTGTGTGGTTTGTTTTCAGTGATTCTCGTTCCTGAAGTTTATGTTTTTATTGTTCAAGTTGTGTTGTGCCGTGTTGGCCTTTTGGTTTGGTTTTTGTTTGTTTATTTGTGTTTTTGTTAATAAATTTCCCTTCCCTGCATTTGGACCCTGACCTCCTCCTTCCCAACCGTGACAATATGTGACCCTGGACCACAAAACCAGTCATAAGGTTAAATTTTACAAAACTGAGATGTATACATAATATGAATACTCAATAAATAATCTTTCTATTGATGTATGGTTTGTTATGATAGGACAATTTTTGGTCGAGATACATCTATTTGAAAATCAGGAATCTGAGGATGCAAAAAAATCAAAATACTGAGAAAATCACTTTTAAAGTTCTCCAAATTAGGTTCTTAATGCATATTACTAATCAAAAATTACATTTTGATATGTTTATAGTAGGAATTTTACAAAAAATCTTAATGTAACATGATCTTTACTTAATTTCCTAATGATTTTTGGCATAAAAGAAAAATCAAGAATTTTGACCCATACAATGTATTTTTGGCTATTGCTACAAATATACCCCAGCGACTTAAGACTGGTTTTGTGGTCCAGGGTCACATATGCTGTAGTTTGAAGTTAAAGATATTATATTAATAGGTGAGTCTGAGAATCTTATTTCAGATTTCTTGTTTGTATAAAGGCTAGATGCAAATAAAAGGTGCACATTAATTTATTTGTCTAAAATATTATAGTTTTATAGGAGGAGGTTTAATAAACTTGGAAAATTCATTTTTCAGAAGTTTGTAAGTACAGACATCTGTTGTGGCCACTTTTCGGAGTTTTTTTTTTAAAATATTGTTAATATTAATATAAATTTTGGCCATATCGCCCAGCCCTACTTTACCGGTAAATACAAAAATGTGCTGTTTACACAGGCAACAACATTACGTCTTTTTACCGATAAAGCACCATTCACACATCAGTTTCAAAATACCGGTAAATTCTGTGACATCCTTAACTGGAAATGAGGGGTAAACATGGTCATTGTTTTTGTTGATGTTTAAATTTTTGTGTCAAACGTTCATATTCATGCAGCTGCTTTCGGTGCAGATACATCATATTAGAAGACTTTAAGACATTTCTTTGACTACTGTAAACAAAATCCACATTGTTTTATACAGTACATGTTTTGGACTATGGGGGCCGCTACTATTTCGACTGAATAATCAGTCTATGCTATAGTTTGAAGTTAAAGATATTATATTAATAAGGTGAGTTATGTTTATTTGCATTTGCATTTGTTTTTTTCACATTTCTTGTTTGTATTGTACTGATACAACGCCACATTGTGCGATGCAAGTGCACACTGCTTTCCCAGTGATAAGAAAAGGAGAAAAGAATGGGAAGATGCCTGTGGACGAACAAAACTTCCTAAAGACCCACGTCTATGTTCTCTCCACTTTAGCCCTGATGCTTTTGAGGCTTTTAGTAGACCACAGCTACTGAAAAAGATTACAAACGGCAGAGACAAGAAACGCTAGATGCCATCCTGGCAGGATGTAAACATGCAGACGCTTGTCATGACGCCGCAGCCACTGAAGGACTTTCTCTCGAGATCCGGGGGCATTTAGACTCCTTGTGGGAAAAAAAGTCGATGGTAAGGCATTTAGTTTAAGCCGTTTTTCTCACTCCTGTCAAACTTAAATCAATGCAAAACGTTCCGCAGGTGGAATGTTGTAACGCTAAGGGCTTAAGCTCTTTCAGTAGCTGTGGTCATCGTATCAGCATTTTATATGTCATCAAAATAATGGCACTCCCATAATCTAAAATATACATACAAGGATGTTTTTTAATAATAGGATTTTTTAAATGATGTAAATCTTTCATGAGTTTTCTCCTACATATTTCAGTAAGAGACATCATTTGTGTTATATTAAGCCAAACAAGTCTTAATACCCAGGGTTGTCTTTAAATCACAGACACACTTCTATGTTATTGACCTGCCTGCCATTTTAGTTTCACTTTTGTTTTTGGCCATCGTTCTAGATGAAGACATGACTTGTGGAAAGAGGAGACGTACCATCTGTACAAACTCCTAGTTTCTAAAGCAGTTGCACGTCCGTGTCCAGACAGCATTAATCACAGGAAGGGCTTGACAGCGGCAACCTATTTTTGTCACCGGCTGAACTTGTATCTCATTAAAACTTAAATACTACACAAATTATCTTGAATCCAGCTTGCTGGGATTCATAAATCGTTGATGGCTTTGGCTCGAGGTCAAGCCACTGAAGGCAGAGCTAATGTTGATGTTGAAAGTGTCAACAGTCATCTTCCACGGGGAAGACGCATGTTTGCTCACAAACCTCACACGAACGTGAGAGAACTGCATAACTCACGCGACAGGATTATTAACAATCTTTAAAAACAGTCCTACAATATTTACCTCAAAACTAAGCCGCATTAACATGCAGCACACTTTTCAATACAGTCCTTTCATGCACCGACAACTACAGATCAGGGGAGTTTAACAGCCGACAGGTTTGTCTGCTCCTCACTTTTTCCACTGGCTATGCTCGTCAGGTTTGCCGTGTGACTGTGGCGGAGGGCAGTTCGAAAAGCTTCAGAATTGAGCCTCTGACCACAGAGAGAGCCGTGCCAGGGTTTTGAAATACCCCTCCACAAATACACCTCCCATTCAGAGAGCTCTGGTTTGCACTTGCCTCTCACCACCCAGACATGTAGGCGCTGCTGGCAAGAGAATGGATCCCCCTCCCTGCGCTGGAGAGGCTATGACACTCGCCAAGCTTTCCTAATGCAATGCGGCTCAACTTCGTGGAGTAAAGTCTGCCTAATGCCCATCTTCATCCAACTTAAAGGTATTTACAAAGCAACTTTACCACAGTATCTCTGTGCAAGAGAGAAACTGTGTTAAATATAAGTCCAAAGGAGATTTTATGTCGTCTTTGCTTGATTTGTGCAAAACAAATGGTGAGGCTTGACATAATTAAAGCTGTTACTTAGAAATACTATGCCATTATGTACAACCCACACAATCTGAATGCAATTTTGCACTGGTCACATATCATTCTTCGACGTAACAAATCAATTCATCAAAGCTGCATCTGTTATTTCACGACAGAGTAAACTGCCGCGTGGTTCTGAAAGCAGGCGCAACGGTGCTCAAAGACAGCTGGGGTAAAGAGGAACAGAGCGACGGACTGAATGTGGCAGACAGCCAGAGGAGAGCCAATGCATTTTAATGTGAGCTAGCTTGAGTGTTTGCATCTCAAAGTGGAAAAAAAAATACGTGCCGGTACTTGCTTTGATATTAATCGCTGCCAAATTTAGCTTATTAGATTAACTAAATGTTTACTGGTGTTAAATAGTTTTACTCTACCCTGTGTGAATTTTAAGTCGATTAGAATAAGAGCAGCAGCAGCACAGTGAACATCAAAGTGTTTATGTTGAAGAACTGGCCATGAGTTTTATTTATAATCATATTCGGATCAAAATAATGCATCACTGCATGGTTAAATGCAATTATTTAAGTTCAATAAGTAATATCACCTATGACATGAGAAACACTAGCCACTTTCACAGATTAAAACCAGTAAATTGGCGTTAAATTACCGGAGCGACTTTACCGGTAAATACAAAAATGTGCTGTTCACACAGGCAATTATCTTTTTACCAGTAAAGCACCATTCACACATCAGTTTCAAAATACCGGTAAATTCTGTGACACCATTAATCGGAAATGAGGGGAATATGCGGTCAGTGTTTTTGTTGATGTTTTAGTTTTTGTGTCAAATGTTCACATTCATGCACCTGCTTTTTGGCCCAGAGACATCATGTTAGATGACTTTAGACATTTCTTTGACTTCCGTAAACCAGCACGGAGTGCATGCGTCATTGCGTAGAGTAGACGTCTCACGTCTGCACGTTGTGAACTTGTGCGTACTCATACCGGTATTTTTTGTTCTGCGTTCACACGGAGCACATTACTGGTAATTAGGGATGTAGCAATATTGTCAATATTGTGGTATTAAGATAGCAAAACAGTCTCGATATTATTGTGGTCACATAACAATATGAAATAATAGGTCTTCCAGGCAAAGAGTGTAGTTTCTTAAATATAAACTTCTTATTCTAACATAAAAGGTCTTTTAAAGTTGTGTTTTAGGCCATTATTCTTTGACACAATATCTGACAAACTAACTAAAACCTTCATTAGGTGTTTCAAAGCAAAGCGTGCACTTCATTCAGGCGATCAGCTTGTGATATGATGTTTTCTGTGCCTCAAAACATCTCCGTTCACAGTGAATAAATGCAGTGAACTCGTTCATTGCATGTGCTGTGAGTTTAGCACACATTTGGGAACACAACGGCACCAGTTATGCTTTTTTTCGCGGCAGACGATTACAGCATTTCACTAGATTTGTAGTAAGACGTGTTTTTGAAAGCCTGTTTTCACTAAAGCTTGAGTTTTCCATTAAAATAAAAGCTCTCACTGCAGTCCAAATTCAAAATATCTCTTGTAGATATTAGGAAATAATTATTGTAATTTCCCTACTGTGGTGTAAAGCAAAAATAAAATACCTATGAAATATTTGTTTTCATTTATTTTACAGTGCAACTGTTTTACAATATATGTCTATTACTGTCATTATCTGACTTAAGTTTTCTTAGTTAAGAGAAACTTAAAACTCTTTAATTTTGAACTCTCAAAGTGCATTTCGTGATATTATCGCATCGTGAGATTTTGATATCATTACATCCCGACTGGTAATGTTACAACTTCTCATATATAAATTGCCAGAACAAATCTACCAGAAGTTCCCATTCACGCATGATGTATTAACAGTAATTTACTGATAATTTACCAGTAAAGACTGTATGTGTAAAAGGGGCTCTTGTTGATTGCACAAAAGGTACTAGTTACAAACACCATAGCATCCATCCTTTCTCCAAACCACATATTTCTGCAGGGTCGTGGGAATGTTGGAGCCCATCCCAGCTTCTTAGGCCACAGATGGGGAACACCCTAGACACCCTGGCCAGTCCATCTCAGGACTCACTCACACCCACACACACTCACCTACCTACAGGCAAATTATTTTGTCCAAAGCATGTCTTTGGACTGTGGGAAAAAACAGCATGCAGAGGAAACCCACACCAACACAAATGGAGAACATGCAAACTCCATGCAGTCGGGACTCAAACTAGGGATCTCCTTGCTGTCCAACACGCTTAAAAATAAAGGTTTCAAAGGGGTGTTTTTGCAGTGATGCCACAGAACCATTTTTGGTTCCCCAAAGAACTTTTCAGTGAACAGTTCTTAAACAAACCATTTTTAAAAATCTAAAGAACCTTTTCCGACTATAAAGAAATTTCTGCATTTAAAAGGTTCCATGGATGTTCGAGGTTCTTCCTGGAACCATCTTTATTTTTAAAAGTGAAGATAAGCTAATAATCCATTAAGAAAATGAATACACTACCATTCAAAAGTTTGGGACCTGCAAGATTTTTTATGTTTTTGAAAAGAAGTCTCTTATGCTCACCACTGCTGCAAATAAAGTAAAAACAGTGTTATTGTGACATAGCATTCAAAATATTTCTATTTGAATAGATTTTAAAATATCATTTATTGCTGTGATGGCAAAGCTGAATTTTCAGCAGTCATTACTCCAGTCATCAGTGTTCAGAAATCATTCAAATATGCCAAATACCATTATGAAATGTTGGATGAACGGTAATGAGCAACTATATTACCACCTAGTTGGCAAAGGTCAAAATCATAGAATTTAAACATTTTAGAAACTAAATAGCATAGAATCCTTAAGAAATTATTTTAACGAGGGTTAGCCACAAAACAGACATCTCTGGCAATTCATTTGTATTGAAAATATTCATCAACCCTAAGGTTCATAATAATCTACAACGTACCAGCTTTAATGACAACAGTCAACACTTTGCAAGACTAAACAGTCTGCCCTGTTGCTCTCATTACACAAATACTATCTTGTCAAGCAGGGAGAGATGCAAAAACAATTACAGTTACTGTGAAAAGCAATGTGCAGAATTGCCAGACCCATGTAGCGAACATCAAGCAATGGTGTGTGTTTAATCCACCACAGTGTGTGCCATCCAACTTCTGTGAAGCACTGTGTGTGAACGCCACAATGAGTCCATAAACTGGAGTTACAGTTTTTATGACAGAAGTAAACGAGGAAAATAATAACACCGAAATAAGCTGCCCCTGAAACCGGTGGGACGTGAGTGATTAGAAGTGCATAAATAGAACAAGATCGAAATGAGAGCCGGAATAGGGTGTTTTGCCCCCTGAAGCAACGTGGAGAACTGCAAAGGGGCCACATTACATTCCTCAAGTGAAATGATTTTTCAATTAGTGTGTGAACTGCGTTCGAAAGAGGGGGAGTCTATCAGAGGAGGGGTCTCAGATTCAATCAGTTCAGCTGCAGACGGAGGGCACTGTGTGAATGTGCGAGGGGGGGTTTGGCGTCAACGCAAGGGAATGTCTCTCTCTCTCTCTCTCTCTCTCTCTCTCTCTCTCCCTCCCTCTTTCCTCCCCCTACCCAGCCGCCTGGCCCTGGAGCCAACGAGAGACACATTGTTTAGTCTAAATCCTGCTAGTGCAGGGCTACACACTCCAGAACCCCATCACACATGGCAAAACACACAAACAAGCGGAAATGCGTTTTTGAAAAACAACTGAGAACTGAACAGAAAATCTGTGCCTTTTCTGCTTTATTTTCAAGTGTCACGCTACAGACAGCTGTATATATGTGATACTCGCAGCATGAAACGCAGACGCCGCGCTGACATGACATGCAATACCTTGCAGAGCAGTGCCGCACGCATGCATAGAGTACGACCATGCCGAACGAAGCACTATCAGAGTACAAATCAAAAACGTGGAAATGCTTGACAGAGTGATACAGCCAACTCCCACTTCCTGCCCTCCCCCACAGACAGACAGGCAAATTCCTTAAGGCCGACAGAGCTCGCAGACGCAGACGGGGAGGGGGGTAACACGTAAGACACAGGGCAACAAACACGCCGCTGCGGTGGGACCACGGTGTGTTTCAAAGAAAATATGAGGAAATATCAAAGAACGTCACGTCTGTGCTAATTTGCGCTCGTTTTATTATTCCGCGGAGATAATTATCTTTGCTCATCAAACGCTCAAATTAGAGTGACGGAAAACCTCAAAGGAAATGATATTAAGACCAGACGTTTGAAATCATATATTTGGGTAATTACAGAACGGGATCCAACGTCACACTTCCCTGTGTGTAATTTTGTTAACCCCTTCAGCGTGATGAAAAGAAAGAAATGTGAAAAGCAGAGCACAACTTTCAAGTAGCAACAGCAGCACATTCTTACAAAAAAAGTTTGGCGTGATGGTATTACATGGTAATGCTAAGGATTTCTGACATATACAGGGAGGGGGGTTCAACTTATTTTAAGACACAGATGAAGCAAGGAGCTCCTGTTAGGTTTTGTATAAAAATAATTATTGCACATTAAGCCTGACCTAAAATAGTGTGTGGTGTAGTGGAGTCAAATACTAATACTTTAAGAAACTTTCACCCAAAGTTGAAATTTGTGCTATCATTTATTAACCCTCATGTTGTTTCAAAACTGAATGACCTTCATTCTTCTGAGGAAGACAAAAGAAGATATCTTGAAAAATGTGGGTAACCGTTTCTGGTCCCTATTGACTTCCGTTGTGTTTATTTTTATACTATGGAACTCAATGGGGACCATCAACTGTTTGGTTACCAACGTTCTTCCAAATATCTTTGTTTACATTTCACAGAAGAAAGAAATATAGGATTCATGCAGGTTTGGAACAATTTGGTGGTAAGAGGCAACAATTTTAATTTTTGGGTGGAACTAGCCCTTTTAAATTTAGTTGAAGCTAACTTAATTTAATTAATTTTAAACTTTGATAATGTTACAATTTTGTTTTCATTTTTCACAAACATTAGTTTAAGAACAAACATTAGTTAGCCACTGAACATCCCCAGTTGAAGACCCATAATATGATGAGATTATCACCATATTCTTGTACCACAATTTACATGGGTTTTCCAAGGTACTTTCAAGAATAAATGGTTTCTAAGTTTCTAACTAAGTGGTATGGTCTGTTTAAAAGACATTGTATTGTCATGATATATGTAAAAAAAACAAAACAAGATATTGTCAAGGTAAATGTCCAAATAACACGGTATTGGCTGGATAAGTTCAAAAACACATAATTATCATGTTATATGTTCAAAAAAAACATGGTATTGTCTTGATATTTGCTCAAAAAAACATGGTATTGTCATGGTGCATGTCCAGAAAACAAGGTACTCCCATGGTACATGTCTTAAAAACATGGTATTGTGATGGTATATGTTCAAATAACACGGTACAGTCAAGGAACAGAAAATATGGTAGTGTCATAATGTTTCAAAAAGGAAAGTGTTAGCATGTACCAAGTTAAAAACTCTGTGCATTATAAATGCATTATAAACTGTATTATAAACTTGTGTTCAAAATCACTTTGTATAAATCATGCATAGAAATAAACTTTTCCAACAATAAACATGGCAAAGCCTGAAGAATTCTGCAAATGAAATAAGCTGCTATTTTAGCAGCAAGGTCTGATACAGTGTCCAAGATAAGACTTAAGGTCAAGACACAGGCTTACTCGTGTCTCATACATGGTGCACAGCCCATTATCCAGTAATTGACGCGCAGTACTAGATGCTCCACCGAACGTCCTTGATCAAGAACACAGTATCTCTCTTCATGGCTCAGCTAGAATCTTATACCACGGCCTGTCGTCTCTAAAACGTGCCAATACTGCGTATGAACTATCGCCAGAGCCTTAATGGTCATGTTACACACACGTGTGTGAGTGTGTGTGTGTGTGTGTGTGAGTGAGTAATGAGTGCTGATGGGCTTAGCAGAGTGGCAAAAGATCCATAGCTTCATGCTCTCACGGCGGTCACAGACGGGGTAATGACTCTTACACACAGCACAGCCTCCCCTTCGTCTTAATCTCTTCCATGCTCGACCATCCTCTATGGCAGGTTTCTGCAGGGTCCAAGCCTAAATGCGGCACATTACAGTGCTAAACTCCCTCAAGTGAAACTAACTACCCATCCAGGGTCTAACTCAGATCTAAATCACTGTGGCAGCTCCTAACGACTTTAAAATGAGCTTGTGATGAGCCCTCGAACCGGTTCACCAGCATGGTTGGACAAGACCGCACTTTTAATTACCGTGTCCGTCTCCATTGTAACCTCACTGTGTGGTCTTACCTCTGTAGTCACAACCGCAACGCTAAAATCACATTCCTTGCAGTACATGTGGGTTTGCTGGACAGATAATGGTGGGATATGTGACCCTAGTACAATAATTAAGAAGAATCAGGATGGCGCTAAAACAGAGCTGAAAGAATTTGTTGAAGAGCTTTCGTTTTAGAGATGGACTATATGAGAGATGTAAATGTGTGTGCCCTAGGGGTTTAATAGGCTACAGCCAAAACACAAAATCATACCTGAAGTTATGACTCTTAATAACAGCCTTTGAATTTAGCTTTTCCATTTTTCAAAAATAATTCTGGGGGTATTTATATGACCGGAAACTGTCTGGATTAACACAATGGGTGATATTTTGTGGACGCACTTGCTGCATTCAAAGACAAAAACCACTTCAAATACTGACAAAACAAAGAGCACAATACCAACGTTTTGAACATGTTTCATTATAGGACTATCATTCTTTGAAGTACATGTACATAGAATTTGAATATGGTAAACATTCAAACCTCTGTAAGGTAAAAGCAACACAATCAAAGAAAAAAAAAGTTTTGTTTCGTGCTATCAGTTTTGAAATGCATAGGCTGTATATAAATCCTGCATATTCCCAATGGGAATATTCTCTATCTCACAATCATGCTCTCCATTCAACATAAAGATGCACTCAGTATTGTTTGGGTTATATTTTGCTGGCTCTTATTCGTCCCAGTGGTCTTGGACTTTATACTGACAAATCAACATTGACAAGCTTTTCTGTTTCTCATCAGAGCTGCCTGATTTTTGTTGTATTCCTTTATTCATCTACACTACTGTTAAAATGTTTGTGAAAGAAGTCACTTTCTTCTGAAAGAAGTCACTTTTGATAGCCAAGGCTGCATTTCTTTAATAAAAATAATGCTGTAAAATCAGTAATATTATAAAATATAATTACAGTTTAAAAGATCAGTTTTCTATTTGAATATGCACTACCAGTCAAAAGTTTTTGAACAGTAAGATTTTTTATGTTTTTCAAAAGATGTCTCTTCTGCTCACCAAGCCTGCATTTATTTGATCCAAAATACAGCACAATTGTGTAATATTTTTACCATTTAAAGTAACTGTTTTCGATTTGAATATTTAAAAATGTAATTTATTTCTGTGATTTCAAAGCTGAATTTTTAGCATCATTACTCCAGTCACATGATTTCTTTTCAGGTTTCTCTGAGGAATAGAAAGATTAGAAGAACTTTCAGAATCTGAAATAAAAATCTTTTGTAACATTAGGAATGTCTCTATCATCAATTTAATCCATTTAAAGCATCCTTCCTAAATAAAAGCATTGATTTCTAATTTACAAAATATTTTTTTATTTCAGATAAATGCTGAACTTTGGATCTTTCTATTCATCAAATAATCCTGAAACTTAACTTTTTAAAATATTGATAATAACATCAGCATATCAGCATTTTATAATGATTTCTGAAGGTAAAGTAATGATGCTGAAAATGTAGCTTTGATCACAGGAATAAATTTCATTTTAAAATATTATCAAAAAGCTTCAGAAACATACATTTTTGATATATTTGTTCTGCTTGAAAACAAATATATAAATACAAAACAAAATAAAAAAGATATTTTTTACAGAATTCTTTAAAATTGTGACACATTTGGTCATGTGATCTCAACATGGCAGCCTCCATAAATAAAACAGCTTTTCCTGGGATACATATTACTGGAATTCTTTCTAACATAAGTCTATAACATTTTTAACATTTTTGTCTAATTTCATTAATTGGGTACTGGGTGCAACTTTAAGGGAAAGAGCACAACTGACATTTTTAACCTTCTCCTCCCATCCTCTCCCTAATCTACTGTACCAGTAGAGACAGAGACCATTATCTCATCGAGGTCAAGGCTAAACCCAAAATACATTCCCAACCATCCACAGTGCAGTTAGCTCACATTAAACACCAACTAACTCACAAAACTATGCATGTCTTGTGATTGATGCTTATAGGGAGAAGGCCTGAATGAATTCTTGCACACATGAACATGTGGAAATAATATCCATATACTACATTCCTGCATCGTTTTAGAGACCTTTAAAGGGTTTTCAAACAATTGATGGTATAATATCACATGCTTCTGATCTGATGACTAACTGCATATCCATAACAACGCAGTAAACAGGCTCTAATGGCCGACACACAGCATGGTCGATCTGATCCGTATGAAAGCAAGAGGGAAGAAACAGACATCAAAACACACTCTCAGATAACGATCCTCAGTCTGTGTGATTTATACATGCACACAAGCTTATTTTCAGCTTGATTTTGCACGACAGCAAGCATTTTCATTAAAAATAATAATAAATAAAAATTGTCCAGTTAGTGTAATTTTGTATTCTGAGTCCTCATAAAACAGACGTCCAACAGCCTGAAAAACATCTGATTATGAAACCAGCCATCAAGAAATGTTCAAGTAAACTTCTAATTATCCCCGAGAGTACCTGCTTGTGTAACTACTGACCAATGCAGAGTCAAACCACTTTAGTTTACAGACCAAAATAGACAAAAACACAATGGAAGTCATTACACTGATATCAAACAATCGAAAAACAGGAATCAACATAAGACATCCCTGGCTAAAGGTCATTTTAACTTCAACTAAACCAAGTCTAGAGTAATATACCAATAGAAATGCATTAGAGAGTGTTTTGCATCATCAATCGACCATATTGGTGGCACTGAACGTAAACAATGTCACTGAACCGAACGAAACTTGCATATTTTGCTGATTATTGCTGCTGAAAATGGTCAATTATTGTAATGTTTTGGCCTGTACTAATCGGTCAGACCGGGAAAAACATTTGGAGTACTAAAACAAGGAGAAGAATGCAAAAAAAACTGTCTTGTGGAACAAAATGCATTTGTGGTTGGCCAGGAACCAGGATTTCCAGGGCAAGAATCTTGACAACATTTGTGTTTGTTCTTATCATTTCCAGTCAGTTAGGTGAGATATTAGACTAATATCGTAATTAATACCGCTTGCACATATCTTTACCACCTATTAACTTTAGTTTGTCAATATATTGCAGCCTTTCTTGCTTACAAAGTCCTTCTCTATATGATTTAGCAGCTTTCACATGTTTCTTCCATGGTTTAGACAGCTTACATTAGCAGAATGTATTCAGTAGTACATTAACCATGCTGAGTATCACCAATATGGCCGCTTATCCCAAATCATGAAGTAATTGCTAACTCTCTATACAAAATATTACATATAAATAATACACAAACACTTAAATACAGACAAAACAAGAGCAATAAAAAAGCCAATGGTTTTTAGGACATATGCCAAGATAGTACTATGACACAATAGAGTGTAAATGCCATAATACAGGTAATAATTCAGACACATGAACTAAAATAATTACTATGTGACAGCATTGAGCTACTTTAATCTTATTCTTTTTGAGGAAGTCAAGCTCACCACAGTACTGAGGTAAAGACTACACAACTAATTAACCCATAGCAAAACCTGCCCTAAAATAAATATGTCAATGTAAATACTGTATATAACCATGTGAAGTTTGGCAAAGCTTTAAAATTTCTTTCTAAGTAGCACCTGCTTGTTAACTCTTGACCAATTCGAACTAAATCCAATTTGGTTTAACTAAACTAGAATAGCTTAAAGAAGACACCGACAGACGATACTGACATTGAAACTGGATCCAATTTAACACAAATCTTAGTAACAACGAACCAGCGAAGCAATATGAAGCACGACAGTTCTTACAGTTCACATTTGTACAGTGAACCGATTCCCATTACAGCTTCCACCACGCACAAATAATATAACATGGACTCTGTAATATGGATACATATCACAGTTAAATAGTTAAAATATAGCTCTGAAGCATATTTACCGGCCACAGCACTGAGCAGGAGCATTGAGCACAGCCCCAGTGACAGCACTGATGTTCGGTTCAGAATCCGCACTCTCATCCTGATGATGGTCCTGGTGCTTTAGGATGGGTTCAGCTCCAAAAACAAAACAAAAAGTTTCAGTAAATTTCCTTCTTTTCCCCCTCTTCTCTATCGACCGAAGTTCAAACTCATGTGCTCGAAAGGAATAGTCCGAAATGCGACGTGCAGATGAACGTTTGGAGGCAGTGCATGGTTTTAGACGCCTTTGGATTTGTGTGTGCTTTGATAAATCGATTATAAACGCATTTTCTCCATGCTGGTTTGGAGTTTGAGCGATTATACTTCACGCAATGTGTGTGAGCCACTTCCTCGCATGTCTTCAGCCCCTTTTAAGAGAGGTCTCGAAACCTGCTGCGATCGCGTCTCGGTTGTTATCGGTGTTTATAAACAAGATTTAGTTTCGATGTATTTGGTTCTGGTCCAGATGCTCGAGCAGTATCTTAATATGGGTCAGGTTTCTTCGTGTCAGTCCGCTTCAGTCGATGTTTAGCTTCACGAGCTGATGACATGTCCGACATTTCCCGGCTTTATCTGGTTTTATTCCTGTGTTGACGGCAAAATAGTGTTTCCGAAACGAAGCAAATCTACGGCAGAAGGCGTCGAGCCCATCGGTCGGTTGAAGCGGCCGAACAGGAGCGACATTGAGTCCGATCCAAAGCGACAGAGGCCTTTAATAAACAGCGCAGTGAGTCTCAGTCGATGATGGTCGGTAAACTGATCGCCGGTCAGCGTCTGCTCGGGTAAATTAGCGCATTTCCCCCGGTGTGGATGATTATCGCCCCGCGGATCGCGTCGAGCTTCCGCGGCCGCTCTCGGTAACTTCAGCTCCGCCTAGAGCAGACAGATGAAGGGCAGTCAGTCCTCCTCCACCCCCACCTCTCCCTCTCTCTCTCTTTCTCTCGGTGCCAAAGCAATTCAATTATAAGTTGCGCCGCTTTCTTTCTCCCCTCTCACCCGTACAAATTTTCCCTGGTTACAGCAGTTTCCGCCAAAACACTAGACTTGTTACAGTTATGAATGCTACAACTGAGGTAATTTGGTTTTAAACCAACAAAATTGTTCATACCAGGTAAACAACTGAGCCACATGAACCATGGTAATAGCATGTTGTCATATGTACCAGTGTTATACATACACGACCAGTCAAAAGGTTTTGAACAGTAAGATTTTGAACGTTTTTTTAAGTCTCTTCTGCTCACCAAGCCTGCATTTATATAATTCAAAGTACGGCAAAAGCAGTAATATTGTGAAATATTTTTTACTATTTAAAATAACCGCTATATGATTTTAAAATGTAATTTATTCCTGTGATCAAAGCAAAATTTTCAGCATCATTACTATAGTCTTCAGTGTCACACGATACTTAAGAATCAATCTTATATGCTGATTTGCTATTTAAGAAACATTTATTATTATTGTTATTAATTTTTAAAACAGTTGAGTAATTTTTTTCCGGATTCTTTGACTCAAAGATCAGCATTTATCTGAAAAAAAAAAGTTTTTGTAACATTATACTCTATACTATTTAAAAGCTTGGACTCGGTATAATTGCTTTTTTAAAATTGTATTAATTAATTATATAAAATAATACTTTTTTTAGCAAGGACGTTTTAAATTGTTCAAAAGTGATGATAAAGACATTTAAAATGTTACAAAATGTTTCTATTTCAGATAAATGCTGTTCTTCTGAACTTTCTATTCAGCAAAGAAACCTGAATAAATTCTACTCGGCTGTTTTCGCCATAATAATAAATGTTTTTTGAGCTCCAAATCAGAATATCAGAATGATTTCTGAAGGATAATGTGACTGGAGTAATGATGCTAAAAATTCATCTTTGAAATCACAATAATAAATTACATCTTAAAATATGTTTAAAAAGAAAACACTTATTTTAAATAGTACAAATATTTCAAAATTTGACTATTTTTACTGTACTTTAGATCAAATAAATGCCGGCTTGGTGAGCAGACAGCATTTTTACAAGCATACAAGCACTGTTTAAAAATTTGGGGATTTAGATGTATTAAAAATGAGATGTAAACTAATTTTTTTTCCCCTCTCAATAAATATGTTTGTTTGTTTTTTGAGAATTTTGACTCTTTAGGAATTGCTAAATAAATTATGGTTAATTCATTATCAACTATCCTAGTTTCTGTTAACAAAAGCTTGAAAACAAGCAATGCTGTCATAATTAGAGTAGAAATGCCAATATGGGGGCATTTCAATATTTGAGTTGGAAACTGAGTGTCTTTAGAAGTTGTCTTTGAGTGTTGAGAACCCCTGTTTTACACTGGAAGAAATCCCATAATTATCTATGATTATTATACAGTAGTAACACATAATTAACTATATTAACTACGCTATTTTGACAGAGGCTTTTCTATAAGAGTTGTAAATTATGCAATGATTACAATGCAATAATTATTATGCAATCAAGAGTTATGTATGTGTGTAGGTAACAGACAGGTAGGAGTTCAGTTAATCTGTTTTTCATTCCTAATATTTTTACATAATTACTGACTACAAATGTGAATAAGGCATATAACATAGTATTTTTATTTATTTATTTTGGAAATTAAATATGACCTACTCATGTTATCATAAGTTTCACCCACATATTGGCCATCAGAGTTAGATGACATGCCAGTACATTTTATAAGCAAAGGTTACTTGTATTTGGTATTTTGAAGATGTGTATTTTGATTGCGATTAATACTGTCAAAGTTGAGCAAGATTAGTCTATAAAAAGGATGTAGAAGAGTTGGCTATGTGGGTGACTTGAAGCCACACAATGTTTCCATACAGAGAGCGCCCCCTGGTGACTAACACTCTGTAACAGTTCATACGAGGTAAAGCAACAAGGCCTCAGGAGCACGACTGCCTTTAAATTACATAACCCTGTCATTATATTCAAGTGCTCTGTAATTGATTTTAAGACGCTGACTTTCATGAGAGGCCGTCACACATACCACACAAATCTGATTGTATGCGTGCTGTTAAAGTGCTTAAATGTATGCATCTTGCGTGTATCCAAAGCAACTTATGGGAGATGTAGGGACACTGTGATTCTAAATAAAGTTTATTTAAAAAAACGAAGATAAAAAAATAACCCACAGTATTGCATTTCATTAAACATATAGCTTATATTGCACACGTAACACTTACAGAATAGCTTTTAAAAGTATTGTAAACACGACTGCAAAGCTTTCAGCTGTGAAATTATCTGACAGAGGTAAACCTGAACTTTGCCATCTAAAATACTTGCCTTAAGCTGACTTTGTAGCTGATCAGCATTTTAAAGAAGTTCACTTCCAGAATGAACATTTCCTGATCATTTACTCACCTCCATGTCATCCAAGACGTTCATGTCTTTCTTTCTTAAGTCGAAAAGAAATTAAGGTTTTTGAAGAAAACATTCCAGGATTTTTTTCCATATAGCGGATTTCAATGGGAGCCAGTAGGTTGAAGGTCCAAACTGCAGTTTCAATGCAGCTTTGAAGGACTCTACACGATCTCAACCAATGAATAAGGATCTTATCTTTAAAAAAAAAAAAAATGCTTATCTTGCATGATTAACTTTTCACCCTTCACTACCTTTTTTAACCAAAGTACGCAGACGAAAAACTAGTGTAAGATGAGCATTTGTGGTTAGAAAGTATATAATTTATCTTTTTAAGAAAATTACAGATTGTTTCACTAGATAAGACCCTTATTCCTCGGCTGGGATTGTGTAGAGCCCTTTGAAGCTGCACTGAAAACTGCAGTTTGGATCTTCAACCCATTGATCCCCATTGAAGTCCATTAAATGGAGAAAAATCCTGGAATTTTTTCCTCAGAAAACTTAATTTCTTTAAGCCTAAAGAAAGAAAGACATTAACATCTTGAAGGATATAAGGATGAGTAAATTATCAGAAAATGTTCATTCTGCAAGTGAACGTCTCCGTTAAGAATGATCTACAACATATTGAAATGCTTTTTAAAAAATACATAAATATATGTAAAGTAACAGTAAAACAATATCAGACCCTGAGTGTGAAACAAATCTGAGGCTCACAGCCAGAATTACTTAATGTTAAGTGCAAAAATATTATGTTAAACTATATAATAGTCATTAGATACGAATGAGTGTTTTATATCTTTAGCTTTAGCTGAGAGACAATCTGAGCTCTTCCTCTCTGATGCTCCTGTCCAGCCTCTGTGTCTCTGACTCCAAAACTGAGGGGACGGGCCGCTGGGAGACCACAGCTAGAGACTCGTTTAGATCCTGCCTCAGAGACGTCAGACTCTTGCTGTTCTTCAGAGAGCGATCTATGAACTCTGCCCTCTGCTGATGATCCACAGCCAACATGAGACGAAGACGATGAACCTAAAAAATTGGGTTTAAAGATGACATATCACGAAAATCTGACTTTTTCCATGTTTAAGTGCTAAGTAGGGTCTCCAGTGCATTTACCAACCATAGAAAATGTGAAAAAAAGACAACCCAGTAGCCCAGTCAGATTTCGCTCCACCCGTGATGTAGAAAGGGGATCTTATTATAATATTACCGTCCCTTAATCTGCACGTTTACAACCAAAGCGCCGTCATTTGTTTTCTCAAGTGACGACGGTGTACAAGTTCTAACGCCATGGAGAAAAGTTGAGCAAAGAATGCTAACTGTTCTGTCTTTGGCTGTACAGACGAGTACAGAACACTAGTTAGAGTCCCAGCCTCAGAAAAGACATTAGAGCAGTGGATTTATTGATTTATTTACTGTATATTACGCTGCTGCCACACAGATCTAATATAAACGTGATTTCTTTCCCAGCTGTTTACCTTCACAGACATAACCGACTGTTTTTGTAACTCATGTGTGTTTTTAACATAAACTTGTGTGTATTTGACAGTTTAAGCGCAATAATACATGAAAGAGAACTAGTTTAGTACTCACATGCATATGCTTCAGATGTGTGCTCTCAGAAAACCGTATATCAGAGGTTTAAACTGATATGGCTTTAAAACACATGATGTCATTGCGACAGACATGATAATCAAAATTAAACAGATGTTTAACAGATCAGAGTATCTGGCATACAAGCTGTAAAGGCACAGCCCTTTTCTGGAAAAGGGGGCGGGGAGCAGCAGCTCATTTACATTTAAAGAGTCATGCATGAAAACATGCATGTTTCTGCTTCCACTCAAAATAGGCATTTTTAAAATGATATAATAAATTATCTGTGAGGTATTTTGAGCTGAAACTTTAGACACATTCTGGGGACACTTGAGACTTATATTACATCTTGTAAAAATGGGCATGGTATGGTCTTCTTTAAGTTCTGAGGCTATTTTATATGCCAAAATACAAATGAACAGTTGTGTTAAGTGTTAGGGACAAACCTGTTCTTCCAGTTCATTGGCTCGGATTCTGAGACGCTTAAGCTCTTCCTTTTCGGTACCATCTGACAGGGCCTATACAGCACAATATTTAACCATTTTTGCTTTTTCACTAGCAATTAACACATAAAAACACAACTTATTGCAATAGTTAATCAAAATATTATATAGTATATAAATAATATTCAATTAAGACTTTAACTTTAATTATACTGTAATAAGAAAAAATATATATTCCATCACACAGAAAGACAACTAGAATAAAACGCAAATGTATTGCAAATGTATTCTCTCCATCATACCAGCACTCCAGCTTCTCTCTGTGACAACTGATGCCTCAGTTTCCCCCTCTCCAGCTCAACCTGGTGATGGCCAAATATATACAGTAATCATGCATATGAATCATACTGACATCATAATATATGGTCCCTTTGTGAGCAGTGCACATACCTGCGTCAGTGTCTCTCTCAGGTGCTGTCGCTCAGTTCGTAGTCTCTCAATCTTCTTCTCTAGATGATTGTTTTTCTTCTGCAGGAGGTTTTGTTCCACCTCCAGTTGTGCCACGGCCCGCTGCATCGCCGACAGGCGTCCCTGCACTGCGGAATCTGTATCCACTTCATTTACGGACTGGGCCTTTGGTTCAAGCTCTTTCTCCTATTAATTTTGGCCAAAAACAATGCATCATAAACTACCAATTCACTGAATATGGTGTTCAAAGGGGACATGCAAAACAGATTTGAAAACTATGCCTGAAATTCAAGAAGCAAGCATAAAATTGTCTAATTTTGAAATTGTCACATGGTTGGTTTCACATTGAGAAAGGTCAGTAAATCATGTAAATAAAAAGTCTTAAAGACACAGTAGCAACAAAAGCTACTGAAAAAGTAATAACTTTTCTATTTTAAGATATTTTAAAATGCAATTTATTCCTATGATGGCAAAGTTGAATTTTCGGCAGCCATTATTCCAGTCTTCAGTGATCCTTCAGAAATCATTCTAATATGCTGATTTGGTGCTCAAGAAACATTTCTTATTATTATTAATTTTAAACCATGGCACATTTTTTCAGCATACTTTGATGATTAGAAAACTCAAAAGAGCAGCACTTATTTGAAATAGAAATCTTTTGTAACATTATAAATGCATTGACTGTCCTTGTTAATTAATTTCTTAAATATATATATATATTAGGGGTGGGTATAGATAATTTTTTTTAATCTAGATTAATCTAGAATGATTATATATACTTACTGACTTAATAAATGGTCCATTTATTTTTTTAGGATCACAATCCCTGCTAAATTGTGAGTTTCAGACACTAGTCTTAATTATATACAAAATAATCAAACTAATTTACACTACAAGTTTTTGGACATAAATATTTTTTATGTTTTTTTTAAGTCTCTTTTGCTTACCAAGTCTGCATTTATTTGATCCAAAGTACAGCAAAAACAGTAAAACTTTGAAATATTTTTACTATTTAAAACAACCGCTTTCTATTTGAATATATTTAAAAATGTAATTTATTCCTGTGATTTCAAAGCTGAATTTTAGCATCATTACCCCAGTCACATGATCCATCAGAAATCATTCTAATATTTGTATTTTTTTATAATAATTTAATTATTTATTATTAATATTATTGTTGAAAACAGCCGAGTAGATTTTTTTCAGGTTTCTTTGATAAATAGAATGTTCAGAAGAACAGCATTTATCTGAAATATAAATCTTTTGTAACATTATAAATGTCTTTATCATCACTTTTGATCAATTTTAAAGCATCACTGCTAAATAAAAGTATTAACTTTTATAATTTCTTTCCCCTCAAAAAATACTGACTTCAAACTTTTTGAATGGTATAGTGTATATACCAACCTCTTTATTTAAGATAAATGCTGATCTTTGAACTCTTGAACAGCAAAATAACATATCAGAATGATTTCTGAAGGATCATGTGACACTGAAGACTGGGGTAATGATGCTAAAAATTAGCTGTAATCACAGGAATGAATTACATTTTAAAATATATTCAAAATGGAATATTACTGCACTATATTACTGTTTTTGCTGTATTTTGGATCAAAGAAACCCATATAAATAAGACTTTTGTTGGTTGATTTGGTTGAAAATAAGGACATTTTTATGTTTTGTAACTAAAATTTTTAGCTTTTGCAGCATCCACACCAGTAGGTGTCTGAATAAAGTCCAAGGCCATATCAGCACAAATACTAGGCATTTTAAACTTAGACATGTCTCTGCCTTACTGACCTGTGACGCATCAGCTTCTGCTCGCTTTCTCTTATGCTCCTGTTGTTCCAGCCTCTCTTTGTAGTAAATCAGCATGGATTCAGTTTTTTCCAAAGCCGTTCTGACACGGTCCCTGTCTTTACTCAGCTCCTTAACTCGCTCTTTCAGAGCATATACTTCAGCGTCCTTCTCTTTGAGGAGTCTGTCCCTCTCCTCCTTTTCTGTAAGGACAGCAGACATTTGTTCCTTTAGCCTTCCCCAGTCCTCATTTTCAGGTGGCCCAGTTTTTATGTTCTCATTTCTCATTGTGGAGTGCAGTTTGTCTATCTCAGCTTGCAGGGTCTCAGCCTTGGTCCTCAGCCTCTCTATTTCCTGTTCCCTTTTTGTAAGGTCCTTTCTTAGTGTGTCCATCTCTAACAACTTGTCATGAGGCTGATACTCAGCATTTATCTCTAGGAAGTCTGATAGAGTACCATGGCCACTATCCATCTTTAGTGCATTGTTTTTCTTTTCAGATTCTCTAAGGTTACGTAAGTCCTCTTCCATTTTGGTCTCAAGCTGTTGTTTCTCTTTCTCCAAGGTTTCCACTTTTTCCCTCAGTATCTTGGTAGTTCTTTTTTCATCGTCAAACTGATTCTGCAATCCAAGTTTTGCTGATTGTTCTTTGTACGCCATTTCTCGAATACTCTCTAAATCAGTTTCTTTGTCTTTCAGCCTCTCTGACAGCAATTCTAGTTGTCTTATGGTTTGCTCTTCCGCTTGCTGAAATTTCTCACTTTTTCTTTTCTCATTTTCATATTTCTCTTTCATCAATTCAATATCCTTTTCCCTTTCCCTCATTGCTTCTCTGAGGAGCTCCAATCCCTCTAATGCACCTTGTTTCTCTTTATTTTCTCTTTTGAGTTCCTCCCAATCTTTACTCTCTCTTCTTCTGTCCTCTCTTAGTCTGTCTACCTCAAGTCTCAGCTCTCTGAATCTGCTGCTCAGTTCCTCTGATTCCCTGGTCCTTTCTGCCGCCAAAGAACTGAGTTCAGTCCTCTGATCTTCCAGGATGTCCATTCTAGCCCTTGCTCTTGTCAGCTCAGCCTCTCTCTGCTCGGCTATGCTGTTGATGGTCACCAATTCTTCTTCTAACTTTTCTTGTTTTATCTGCATTTGTTCCATCTCTCGCAAATGTTCCTCATTTTTCTTCCTACGCTGCTCCTCTTGGAGTTGCAGGGCAGTCTTAAACTCTTGTTTTTGCTTCTCTAAAATCTGGACTTTGTGCAAAAGATCTTTGGCCTCAATCTGAGCAGCCCTAATGCCTTCCTCTCTGCTTCGGACCCACTCATCCTTCTTTTCCTGCATCATGGACCGAAGTCTCTCTCCCTCAAGATGACTCTCTTCTAGCAGCTCCTTCAGAGTTGCCATCTCCTGAAGACCTGCAATCAGCCCCTCTCGCATCTTCTGGTTCTGCTCTTCTCGTTCCTGAGTTTTTGACTTGGTTTGTTCTTTGGTTCTTGAAAGATTAACCACCTGTTCTTGTAACATATCCATCTGTGCAGCCAGTGCTTCTTTCCTTTCTTTTGTGTCGTTCAGCAAAGAGCTTATCCGGTCCTTCTCTCGCCTCTCTCGAAGTGTTTCATCTCTCAGAGCCTCAATCTCCCTCTCTTTCCTTCGAAGTTCTGCTGAGAGATGGTCTCTTTCCTCCTCCAGCTCTCGTACACAAGCCCCAAGTTTTTCCATATGTCCCGCCTTCTCCTCTATCAGGATTTGTTGACCTTTTTGCAGATCCTCAAGCCTGGCTCTCAACCTTTCCACTTCCATTTTTTCATCTCTCAGCTGGGTCTCCAGATGCCTCCTCTCATCTTCAATCTGACTCAAAGACCTCTTCAGTCTTTGTTTTTCCTCTTCACTGTTCTCTGTCCTGGATTCAAGCATTTGTGCTTCCCTTCGGCACTCTTGGAGCAGTTGTGACAACCTTCCCACCTCTCCTAACTGTTCATCCAGTTTTCCCTTCAGTATTTTCACCTCTTTGCCCTGTTCTCCTGTAAGTTTCTTCAGATCTTCAACAGTCTCCCTCTCGTGATTTCGCTCACGCCTGACTAATAGTAGCTCTTGATTACAGTCTGTAAGTCTCTCCTCTTTCTCTCGGTGTTGACGTTTTTCCTTCTCCAGTGCCATTTCAGTCTCTCGTAGACTGTTTGAAACTTCAAGATTCCTTTGCTCGGCTTCATGCAGCTTTTCTCTCAACCTTCTCATTGCTTCTTCCTCACGATGGACTCGGTCTCTTTCGTCTTTTTCTTTTTGTTGTAAATTCCTCTTCAGTGTCTGTGCCTCCTCCTCAGTGTCTCTTAGGAGGCCAGTTTGGCGTTCAAGGTCTTCTTGTTGCTCCATTCTTATCGTCCTGCTCTCCTCATTCTCCTGGTTCAGTTCATCAAACTTCAGTTTCAACTGCCTCAACTCCGCCTCCTTCTGAAGGAGCTCTCCTTTTAGTATCTGCTCCCTATCTCTTTCCTCAATCTCCTGTTTTTTCCTTCTCTCTTCTTCTCTTTCCTCTGAGTTCATCTGGTCTTGTTCCATTTTAGCTAACTTGGCTTTGCACCTGTTGACCTCTTCATGTTCTGATTTGAGCTTCTGTTCAAACACCTTCTGCTCTTGTGCAAGTTTTGCTTGTAATTCCTTTAGCTCACCATCTCTCTCTTCCACCCGTTGTAGTGTCTCTTCTTTTTTTCGAATGACGGCCTCCATTTTGATATTGAGATCTTCTAGTTCTCTTTTCAGTTGTTTCTCCTGCTCCTTTAGCTCTAGTTGCTTCCTGTCCACCTCTATTTGATTCTTTAAGTTTTGCTCCTTTAGAAGTTTAAGTTGTTCGCCCTTCTGCTCAACATCAGCTTCTAGTTTTTCTATGATTACCTCTAATGACTGAACTCTACCTTGGAGATCACCAATACCCTCTTCCCTCTTTTGTACTTCTTCCTCTTTTTCTCTAAGAAGCTCTCTTAGTTCCGTCCTCTCTCTTTCAGCAACCCGGTTTACACTCTCCTTCACTTTTTCTATGCTGTCAGCTCGTCTCTTCCACCACTCCACATTGTCCTTCACCTCTTTCAGTCGCAGTTCGAGAGTTCTCTTTTCTATAGACAGCATAGATTGTAACTGTTCAACATCTTTATCTCTTTCTTCCACGAGTAATGAGATATGTTCTTTCTCTCTCACTAATTCTTCAATTTTGCTTTTGAGGTCTATCAAGTCTCCATCTTTCTGTTCCAACTGTCTTCTCCACCTCATTTCCTTCTCTCTCTCCTGCTCATCTCTTTTCTGTTGTTTGGTTTCATTTTCTCTTATTTTCTCCATTTCTCTTTCTTTCAGTTGAGTGTTGTGTTTCTCTGAAGCTTCTAATCTACTCTCCAAGGACTCTTTCTCTTGTAACTCGATTTCCCGGCTCTCAATTGTTCTCTCATGTGATTGGACTTTCAATTTTAACTCTTCAATATCCTCTCCATTCTTTCGTATTTCATTCTCTTTCTTTTTCATTAAATCAGACATTTTTGCCTTCTCTCTCTCTGTGATCAAGAGGTTCTGACTTTCTCGTCCCACACTTTCTATAAACTTCTGATTTAACTCTTCTTTCTCTTTTTGAACTTCATTTTCTCTCTCCTTCCATCTCTCGATTTCATCATATGCTTCTCTCAGTGTTAGTTCGGCAGTTTTCTGCTCTGCTGCTGATTTTGTTTGGAGTTTCTCAAGTTCTGTGTTTCTTTTATCTAAGATGTCTGAAAGCTCATCTTTTTCTTTTAACAAACCATCAATCTTGTTCCTTAGTATCTCCACTTCTCCATCTTTCTGCTCCAACTGTCTTCTCCATCTCATTTCTTTCTCCCTCTCATGATCATCTCTTTTCTTTTGTTTGGTTTCATTTTCTCTCATTTTTTCCATTTCTCTCTCTTTTAGTTGAGTGTTGTGTTTCTCCAGGGCTTCTAATCTACTCTCCAAGGACTCTTTCTCTTGTAACTCGATTTCCAGGCTCTCAATTGTTCTCTCATGTGATTGGACTTTCGACTTTAACTCTTCGATATCCTCTCCTCTCTTCCGTATTTCATCCTCTTTCTTTTTCATTAGATCAGACATCTTCGCCTTCTCTGTCTCTGTGATCTTAAGGTTCTGATTTTCTCTTTCTACACTTTCTATAAACTTCTCATTTAACTCTTCTTTCTCTCTTTGAGCCTCATTTTCTCTCTCCTTCCATCTCTCAAGCTCATCACACATTTCTCTCAGTTTTAGTTCGGCTGTTTTCTGCTCTGCTGCTGATTTCGTTAGCAGTTTTTCAAGTTCCGTGTTTCTTTTATCTATGATGTCTGAAAGCTCTTCTTTTTCTTTTAATAAATGGTCAATCTTGTTCCTTAGTATCTCCACTTCTCCATCTTTCTGCTCCAACTGTCTTCTCCATCTCATTTCTTTCTCCCTCTGCTGCTCATCTCGTTTCTTTTGTTTGGTTTCATTTTCTCTTATTTTCTCCATCTCTCTCTCCTTTAGTTGAGTGTTGTGTTTCTCCAGGGTTTCTAATCTACTCTCCAAGGTCTCTTTCTCTTGTAACTCGATTTCCAGACTCTCAATTGTTCTCTCATGTGATTGGACTTTCAATTTTAACTCTTCGATATCCTCTCCTCTCTTTCGTATTTCATCCTCCTTCTTTTTCATTAGATCAGACATCTTTGCCTTCTCCCTCTCTGTGATTTTGATGTTCTGACTTTCTCGTTCTACGCCTTCTATAAACTTTTGATTTAACTCTTCTTTCTCTCTTTGAACCTCATTTTCTCTCTCCTTCCATCTCTCAATCTCATCACATGCTTCTCTCAGTCTTAGCTCAGCTGTTTTATGTTCTGCTGCTGATTTTGTTTGGAGTTTCTCAAGTTCTGTGTTTCTTTTATCCAAGATGTCTGAAAGCTCTTCTTTTTCTTTTAACAAACCATCAATCTTGTTCCTTAGTATCTCCACTTCTCCATCTTTCTGGCCGAGTTCTGCATTTAGAGCTTCTCTCTCTTTTTGCCATCTTTCTCTCTCTGTTTTGCTCTCCTCTGCTTGTACTTTGTTTTTCTGTGATTCTTGTTCAACATCTCTCTGAAACCTCTTGCATTCAGACTGCCAGTTTTCTATCTCTTTTTTACTCTTCCTTCTTTCCTCTGTTGCTTCTTTTCTTTCCCTTTCTCTTTGTGCTGTCTCTCGTTCCAAGTCTGTCTGTAGACACTGAATCTCTCCTACACAATTAAGAGAGAAAAATGTTAATTACATTTTAATCACACACACAAATACACAAATATATTAATTCAGTAAAGTGAAAAGCAAGTTTTTAATAATAAAACAGTCTGACCTTGCAAGACATCTTTAGTCTGTGTTAGTGTTTCCACCTGTGTTTGAAGCTGACTGCACTGCACCTGCAAACCTGAGGCCTGTTCTTGAACCTGAGCAATCTGCTTCTGGAGGCATGCTACCACATCTCTGAAGAAAGACAGCAGCAGGTTAGAAACTAATAGGGGATTGGTTTAACCAATCGATTCTGATCGAGTTCTACAGCTCATAAAGCTTAAAAAGACTAGTATGAAAGAAAACTATTTATTTATTTTTTGAGAAATACTTTTTTTAAACAAATAAACACAGACTCTACCTGAGTTCCTCTTTGACCTGTGTGAGTTCCTCCTTCTCTCTCTCCAGTGAACATGCTGTGTCCTCTAGTCTCTGGCTCTCTCTAATTAGGTCATCTCTCTCTCGTTCGGCTCTTCTCTGCTGCTCTGCTGCTTGGAGCAGTTCTGCCTGGACACTCTGCAACTCCTTCATTATAGTGCTGCACTGCTCTGTTAACTGACAAACAAACACATGTCCATGAGTAGACCACAAGAAGTATTTGAAAAAGGAGAATATGTATACAGAACAATATACACTAAATCCCATAATTTTAAAGAACCTAGGGTGACCAGAACTCAATCAATAGTCTTTCTTATGGAATGCACATGTATACGTGTTTGTGTGGGTTGGTCTGTTTTGTGTTTCAGAGCCTACTGGATGAACAACTTGTCATTCTTCATCACGGAAGATATATCACAAGGATACTTGCAAAGACAGGTATTTTGACATTTACTAGGGCTGCCCCCGAATAGTCGACTAACCATTAGTCAAGGAGAAGAGGCTTGGTCGAACTAAATTTTTTTAGTTGCTTAGTCGCATAAAAAAAATTCCACAGGAAGTGGCGAAATCATGCAGTCAGAAACAGACAGATTGTTAACAGCTGGTCAGTGCGGTATATAGTGCATCAGGCAAGACATCCAAATGCTGACCTATCATTCATCGACCTCAAATACGGCTTTTCATCTGAAAGATGTATGAAGTAGCAACTTTACTTGGCAGCTTAATCTAATGTTAACCTAGAAAAATGTGCGCTGTTCAAGTGTCTGTGTGGAGTGTGGAAGCTGAACAGTAGAAACTGTGTATACTTGCCTTACAGACATGAAAAATATATCTATAGAGACTGAAATGTCTACTTTTAAATGAACTACTTTTGCATTCCCAGATTATGCAATTTGTATGAAACATGCATACAGGCGCATCACTACTGAGATGACGAGTAAGTGTCGCAGACTTCATTTCTTAAGCCAAAAACAAAGGAAGCACTTTTTTTTCAATAAATTATTAAAACAGTCTCTTAATGCAGTCTCCTTGCTGTGTTTTCCTGACACATACCTAATTATTATACCCAGCTGTGGCAAGCTTTTTTGCATGAGTTTGAGCGTTATGGGGCTATGTTATTAAAGGCTCATTAAAGGCTCATTATTATGATTTACATGGTTTATTAAAAAACGTGCGACTAATAGTCGACTAATGCTTAAAATTAACAACTACTAGTCAACCAGAGAAATCTTTATTTCTAGTATTTACCAAAAAAACTAAAATAACTCAATACTGTTCAATACTCCTGCGTTCTATGAGCACCGTCTTGATGTGTGCGCCTGTCTGACAGCGATCAGTCTCTCAAACTGTGCACGCATATAGCAAAACGAGTTCTCTTTCGCTGCACCTTGCACCTAGTTAGAAAAAATTGTTTGCTTTTTCAAAAATGCACTTTACTTTTTTTGTGTTCTGAGTCTAGTTTTCAAGCAGTCAGTATTGTCTGAGTTTCTCACCTCTGCAATCTTTTGTTCGTTATTCTTCTTCTCTTCTGTGAGAGAAGTCACGTCCCTCTCTCTGTCCTCCCTTTCAGTCTCCAGCACATTCTCCAGCTCTCTCTCTCGGTCTCGGAGCTGCTGCAGAGTTTTCAGATCCGTCTCTCTTCGTTCCCTAGAATGCAGTGGGATCATCAACACAATTGCAGTAAAGAATCACTGGCTGTGAAAACACAGGGCAGCATACTACAGCCAAATCTAACAGCTGCTGAGATAAACTCAGACATTTATAGTGTCATCTAAAGCCCCATGTATTCATTAGTATTCCTACCAAACTCATACAAGCTCATCAGGGACATGATTAGCTGTTATTTAGAGTCACTGACACACTTCATCTACAGATTTTAAACTGGCTATTACAAAATGATATTTTACTTAGGCAATATAAACAATATATCAAGATATTCTTAATTTAGTAGTGTTATATGAAATTCATTATTTTTGTTTTGCATTTCATCATTTAGAAAAAAAAAAAGCAAAAATGCAAAATATGTCCCTCTGTATCACAATGCCGCACCTTAATTCGTTGGTCTCTAGAGACGTGGTCTTCACATCCCTGCGCAGACCTGCCATCTCTGCGCCACATGCCTGGATCTGGGCCTGGGCTTCTGCCACCTCCGTCTCCAGCTGAGGGGTCAGGAAAACAAAAATCACACCTCTCATCCCTCCATCCCAAACCTGGCCCTACCAGCAAGTGAATCTGGCGCTGGATCAAGTAATTAAAGGCAAGAGGCCTGTGACAGCTTGCGGGGATTTGGTCATGTCCCTAGGTAGTGTAAGTGATCTATGCTAAAGATGGGCTAAACCTGCGTGCCAGACCTGCAGAGCATGAACACTGAGTTCTCTCTTGTCCTTGGCCAGGGCTTCATTTAAAGTAGCCATTTTCTCTAGGGCATCTCGACCTTCTGCCAACTCCCTCTTGAGCTGGGTTTGACTGGAGGACAGGGCCAGTAAGGACTCCCGTGCCTGGAAGGGAGGAGAGAGGAAAAAATAAAGGACAACATAAAGGAATGACTGAGAGGTTTGGATGGGTGACAAAATACAGTATGGGAAATGACACAACTTGGACAAAACTCCATGGATTCATTTTAAGGTGGAATTACCTGATGTCACAGGGCTGGTGTGTATAAGTTTTGGGCGAACTGACACAACTGTGTTGCTTATGTATTTATGGGCCATTCTAAAGAAATGTTTCAAAGTCAGAGTTGGAAAAGTTTTGAAAAAAATTTATTTTTCCAAAAAGAAAATTGTATAAAATCCAAGGTACACATTTCTAGTAATTGTGCAGTTAATTCTCATTTTGTATTTTCAGAAAGTTTTAGAATATTTGTCCTTTTCTGAAATTTGTCACTACCGATGCAGTGTAATAATAATTTGATTAGAAGGGTTATATTGACCTACAGTGCCTATGGAAAATCATCATACCCTGTGACTTTTGTCACATTACACCCTCAAAAAAAGAGTTGTAGAAAGACACAAGTTAATAGAAGGCTACAAAAACATTTGAAAGGCTTTAACTATCCTGTGGAGTACTGTTCAGAGAATCATTAAGTGAGAAATCGTATGGCACAACCAGCACATTGCCTAGATCAGGCTGTCCATCCAAAGTGGAAGACAGAGCCAGGAAGACTGATAAAAGAACCTACCAGGAGGCCAAAGGCAACTTTGAAGGAATTTCTCATTTCTCAAAAGAAGCCTTTCTCATTTTTTCCATGCAAAACATATTTGGAAGAGTCTGATACCTTCTGGCAAATGGTGCTATGGTCTGAAGAGACCAAATTTGACCTTTTTGGACCAAACACCAAGCATTATGTTTGGCGAAAAGCAAACACAGCACACCACCCAAAACACACCATACCTACTGTAAAGCATGGTGGTGGCAGCATTATGTTGTGGGGGGTGTTTTGTATTAAAATTTTGCTTACATCTACATTGTAATTTATTTATTTTTTTTGCTATTTTATTAAAAAAAAATTTAGAGGTATATCAAAAACAATTACATTTTTAACAATATTTCAAATGTAACGTAAGAGATTTGTTGCATGTTAGATCCATTTTTTCTTTGTAAAAGGCAAAAAGTAGTTTATACTGATATCCAAGTTAAGGATTCATTAGTTTGAATATACAATGACCCAAAAACTATCATAACATCTTAGTTGATAATTCAGTATACTTGATTTTTGACAAAACATCCCATGTTTTGGTGGTGACTGCACATTTCCGGTAGTGAAAGTAATGCTTTGGTAGTGACCACATCACATTACAGAATTTGAACTTGCATACTAAAACACTAAAACATAATAAAAGACAAAAAAAAAGGCATAACTGCACTAAAATTCAGTTTATTTACACAAAATAAAAGATTGTGTTCCCTTTTGTCACTACTGAAACAATGATGACATGTTTTGGTAGTGGCTATTTCTGTAGTGATATTTTATATGATAACACCCAAAAAAACAAAGATGTCACTTCCAAACAACCATCTCTAAGTGTTTACAGAGAATGGTCCGAAAAAGAGAAAACATCCAGTGAGTGGCAGTTCTGTGGGTGAAAATGCCTGGTTGATGCCAGAGGTAAGAGACTGGCCAGACTTTTCAAGCTTACAGAAAGGCAACAACACCTCAAATAACCACTTGTTACAACTGAGGTATGCAGAAGAGTATCTCTGAACGCACAACACGTCCAACCTTGAAGCAGACGGGCTACACTAGCAGGAGACCAAACCAGGTGCCACTCCTGTCAGCTAAGAAGAGGAAACTGAGGCTACAATTCACACGGGCTCAGCACAATTGGACAATAGAACAAGGTCTGAACGTCACTAATTTCAAATGGCCTCCAAAGTCACCAACTCTTAATCCAAAAGAGCATGTTTGGGATGTGGTGAAAAAGGAGATTTGCGTCATGGATGTGCAGCCGACTGTGTGATGCTATCATGTGTTGTGGCAAAAATCTAATGACTCTCACCGTATAAGAGACAAATTCACTCTTAGGGTATTTTCAAAGACTTATTTCTTGCAAGAAAGGTCAAACAGTCATACAGAAACACAGGTTGCTGCAGAGTGTGACAAAAAAGGGAGAGTTTCCTCCACTTTTATATCTCTTCCCTAGCCTTCAAGGTTACATCTCCTTACACACATAGTAAGGAAACAGAGAAACACATTCTACTATATCATCCCTGCTGAAAAAACCAGCTAAAACCAGCCTAGGCTGGTTGGCTGGTATTAGCTGGTTTAAGCTGGTTTAAGCTGGAAGTAGCTGGTTTTAGCTGGTCTCCCAGCCTGGCCAGGCTGGTCAGGCTGGTTTTAGCAGGTGGTTTTTCAGCCTGACCAGCTAAGACCAGCCTGACCAGCCTGGCCAGGCTGGAAAAATGGCCAAAACCCCTCTAAAACCAGCCTGGCGGCCAGCTATGACCAGCTAAAACCAGGCTGGTTGACCAGCTAAAACCAGCCTAGGCTGGTTTTAGCTGTTTTTTTCACCAGGGATACTCCCAAGGCTTAAACCTTTATGTTTTGGGGCCCTGATACCTTTACCTCATGTCATCTTCAGAGCAGGTTTAGATAAAGCAGAAACTTACAGAACGTTTCATAAGCACATATGATAAGTAAAATGAACTTTTCTTCCACACATGTCAATATGAACCAGAACCTCTGGGGAATGTTTTATGTACCTTGTTGAATCTATGCCATGAAGAATTAAGGCAGTTCTGAAGGACCATCATTCAAAATGTTTGGGGTCAGTAAGATTTCTTCCTTTTATTATGAAACTAAATATTTGTATTCAACAACAACGCATTAAACTAATCAAAAGTGACAACATGTATAATGTCACAAAAGTGTTCCACGTCAAGTAAATGCTATTCTTTTGAACTCTCTATTCATCAAAGGATCCTGAAAAAAGTAAGTTTCCACAGCAGCAGTAGAGAACACAGCTGGCTACCATAGATGAGGTTTTTCTGAAATTGTGAGAATGATTTGTGGCAGTCACACCTCTCTCCGCTCTATCTATTGTTTTCTTCCTGTAAGAGTTGGCGCAGAAATTTGTAAATTGTATGGGTCTGACTTCTGGTCTCATCCACATCCAGCTAGCTTTAACTGCACGTTGTTGTTCTTCTTGTTATTTCCCTATAGTGGATAATGAACCGGAAGTCTCGCCCATGAGCTTACTTACATGTTGAAGAAAAAGGTGTATTGGTTTACCTTGAGTAAAGAATCTTTTGTGTCCACCGCCTCTTGCTCAGCTCGTGCTCTGTCCAGCTTCTCTCTCTCTAGCGCCCCCTGCAGGCTGTGCAGCTCCAGACGGGTGCGGGTCTCTCTCTCACACAGCTGTGCTGTCTCTAGCATCTCTGCCTCCATGCTGATTTACGAATAAACCTCATCAGAGTTATTTACCAGCAGAATTTAGCTTGATGAGCATGACTGAACAGGACTCTAATGACACGCACATAAATGAATTCTGCATAATGTTAAGGGCTGATTGATGGAGAAGCGTACCGTTTCTGTCTTTCTCCCTCCAGCTGGATTCTCTCCTCCTCCTCTTTCTCTCTCTGTCGTCTCAAGTGTTCATTCTCCTGCCTCAGCTCCTCGGCGAGTCTCTCAGCCTCTTCTATCTGACTGCGCAGACTAGTCACCATCTCCTTTTCACTGTCACACACAATACCTATATATATTATTCTTATATATTCAGCTATGTCAGTTTATAGCAATTTCAGCGATCAGCCAATACTTAGTCTTGGTTTTATGTTTTTTTTATATTTGATCAAAATATAAATATATATTTTAGCATATATTTCATTATTTATATTTTTATTGATATTTTTGTAGTTTTATTTATTATTTGATCAAAAATATGATAAAAAAAAAACACTTATATTGTGACTAATATTACAATTATAAATAATTTATTCCTGTGATGCAAAGCTGAATTTTCAGCATCATTACTCCAGTCTTCATTGTCACGTGATCCTTCAGAAATCATTCTAATATGTTGATTTGATGCTCAAGAAACAATTAATATTATTATTATTATTAGCAATGTTCAAAATATCAATATTTTTGTGAAATCATGATACATTTTTTAGGATTCTTTGATGAATAGAAAGTTCAAAAGAACAGCATTTAAGTGAAACAGATTTTCTTCTATTATAAACATAATATTACACATGCATTTACTGTCACTTTTGATCAATTTAACGTGACTTTGCTGAATTAAACTAGTAATTACTTTCAATAAATGTCTTACTGACACCAAACTTTTAACGCTACTATAAATTTAAAAGAAAACACTGTATTCACTTATTTTAATTTTAAAGTAAAAGATACGGTTCATTAGTTAAGTACATTTGTTAACATGAACCAATAATGCACAATTCTTCCACAGCATTTATTAATCTTAATGTTAATTTCAACATTTACTCACAAGTTTTGTTTTTTAACATTAGTTAGTGCATTGTGAACCAACATGAACTAACAATGAATAACCAACTGTATTTTTATTATCTAACATTGACAAAGATTAAAAGATTGTTCATGTTAGATAATACATTAATTAATGTTAACACCTTATTGTCAAAGTGTTACCATATATTGTGAATAACCTAAAAAGATGCTATATTTCAACATACTTAGATAAACCCTAAAGGTACCCTTCAGGAATATTAAAAAGTAAAAGTGTGTTTGTGTGAATATATATAATGAGATTCTTTACCTGTTCAGTAGCTCTTGTGTGTGTTTTATCTGCAGTGCTCCCTGATTTGTTTGTTCCTGAAACTCTGCTCTCTCATTCTCCAACAGCATGATTCGCTGCTCCAGTGATTCTTTCTCTGTTCCAAGTCTACGCAAGCTTATCTGAGCATCCTGACAAAAAGATTGGGCATATTATGGGGGCTTGGTTTAATCAGCCAAATAAGATAGAAATTTTAAAGAACAAGTTATTCGATTTAGATAAAAGACAATGAAACCTTTGTGTTTGTATGGAAAACATGCACTGATGAATTGTTCACAATTCACAACATTTATTAAGAAAATAAACCGGCTCAATTCTGATTTAACACCGACCAACCTGTACTTCCTGTTGTCTCAACTGCAGGGCTGTCTCAGCTTGAGCGATGACCGAGAGGACAGAAGACAGTCCTTCACTGGATGCATCATCTGAAGACAGAGAGCTTGCCTGTCCGCTCATCTGCTGAGAGCTGAGAATCCTCGACTGGACAAAAAAAAAAAACAGTGAATACATGAATTCATTCATGCTTCACTAAAATAACAACAATTTATTTTCTGTTCTCAGTCGGACTCACCAGTGTTGTGACAGCATGCCTGACAGACTCAAAGTTTCTCTCCATTTCTATCTGTCTCTCCCACTTCCTTTCTTGATCTCGTTCTCTCTCCATCTCCTGCCTGTGTCTCTTCTCCATCTCTGCGTCCTGCTTCTCCCGTTCAGTTTCAAGAGCTTGTATTGTCATATTCAGCTCTGTGATCCTGAAAAAAATCAAAGTACAACATCATAATACTGAAACACTGTAATTGATACAGAAATTGTAACTAATACCATCTTGTAAATTCATAAGTAAACATTTTTTGAATGATGGTGTAAACAGTTTAAGTATGGAAGCTCGTTTTTGCCACTGAATAAAAAAATTAAAAAAGGTAATTGCGACTTTTTATCTAAATCAATTCTATTTTTCTTGCAATTTCAAGTTTACATCTTGCAATTCTGACTTTTTGTCCTCACAACTGTGAGATATAATAACACAATTGTATATTATAAAGTCAGAACTGCAAGATATAAACAATTCTGACTTTTTTTCTTGCAATTGAAACTTTGAATCTCGTAATTTATAACTCGCAATTGCGAGTTTATTTCATGCAATTCTGACTTTATAAATCGCAATTGCGAGTTTATAGCACACAATTTTATTTTCCAGAATTGCAAGTTTATATCTTGGAATTCAGACTTTATAACTTGCAATTGAGAGTTTATTTCATGCAATTCTAACTTTATAACTCGCAATTTAAAGTTTTTATTTCACAAAATTTTATTTCCCAGAATTGTTAGTTTATATCACGCAATTCTGACTTTATTTCTCAGAAATGCAACTTTGAATCTCGTAATTCTGACTTTTTTTCTCACAACTGTGAGATATAAATGCACAATTATGAGTTACATTTAGGGATGCACCGATCCTTATCGGCCGATCACTTGCGCGTTTTGTCAGTAAAGCCGGTTCTGTAATCAGCGGTAAATGCCATCAGGTGCGTGATTTCACGTTGAGCCGTATATACTACACACAGCCGTTGTTTACCGACGAGCGGCGCACATTCACACTGATAATGAACATTGATTTGCGCAGCTCGTCGGTAAACAACGGCTGTGTGTAGTATATACGGCTCAACGTGAAATCACGCACCTGATGGCCTTTACCGCTGATTACAGAACCGGCTTTACTGACAAAACGCGCAAGTGATCGGCCGATAAGGATCGGTGCATCCCTAGTTACATTATCAGAATTGCTAGATATAAAGTCAGAATTGCATGATATAAACTCAAAATTGTGAGACATAAAGTCAGAATTGCAAGTTTTAAAGTCCAGTTCTGAGGAGAAAAAAAAAAAGACTGATATGTTCACAGAATTGCGAGTTTATATCTCACAATTCTGACTTAATAACTCACAATTGTGAGTTTATATCACACAATTCTGACTTAATTTCTCAGAATTGCAAGTTTATATTTTGGAATGCAGACTTTATAACTCTCAATTGCGAGTTTATATCACGCAACTTTATTTCCCAGAATGGCTAGTTTATATCACGCAATTCTGACTTTATTTCTCAGAAATGCGAGTTTATATCTCACAATTCTGACTTTATAACTCGCAATTGTGAGTTTATATCACACAACTTTATTTCCCAGAATTGCTAGTTTATATCACGCAATTCTGACTTTATTTCTCAGAAATGCGAGTTTATATCTCACAATTCTGACTTTATAACTCGCAATTGTGAGTTTATATCACACAACTTTATTTCCCAGAATTGCTAGTTTATATCATGCAATTCTAACTTAATTTCTCAGAATTGTGAGCTTATATCTTAAAATTCTGACTTCATAAATCGCAATTGCGAGTTTATAGCACACAATTTTATTTTCCAGAATTGCAAGTTTATATCACGCTATTCTGATTTTATTTCTCAGAAATGCGAGTTTATATCACACAATTCTGACTTCATTTGTCAGAATTGCAAGTTTATATCTTGGAATTCGGACTTTATAACTTGCAATTGCGAGTTTATTTCATGCAATTCTAACTTTATAACTCGCAATTGCAAGTTTTTATTTCACAAAATTTTATTTCCCAGAATTGTTAGTTTATATCACGCAATTCTGACTTTATTTCTCAGAAATGCAAGTTTATATCTCACAATTCTGACTTATAACTCTCCATTGTGAGCTTATATCTCACAATTCTGAGAAAAAAGATGGAATTGCGAGTTTGTATCACGCAATTCAAAGAAAAAAAGTTAGAATTGTGAGATAAGTCGCAATAATTTTTTTAAAATTTCTCATTCAGTGGCAGAAACAGGCTTCCATTGTTTATATATATATGTTGTGAATGCTTCAAATAATGCAGTGAAATTAATGCATGAATCCTATATAGACCTGTTCCTTAGTTCCAGAGTTTCTGACTCTAGGTCAGCTTTTAATTCAATCGACTTCCTCTCCCCTCTTTGTTCATGACTCAAATCATCAAGAGACAGCGGCCCCTGGGAGGAAGAGAGAGGCCGCGTTGTAGTGGAGTGGCCTACAGAGGAGTCATGGTGCAGCGTGGGAGCTGATCGAGGAGAAGCCCATACAGAAAGGAGAGATGAGGAGAGACGAGAAAACTCTGCTCTTAGCTCCCACAGGTCTCTGCAGCACAAAAACACATGTACACTTAACGGAAGGTATAGAAAAACAAGGACGCATTAAATTGATCTAAACCTCTAAACGCTGTTCTTTTGAACTTTCTATTCATCAAAGAATCCTGAAAAAAATGTATCACAGTTTCCACAAAAACATAAAGGAGTTAAAGGATTGGTTTACAATTTTCTGATAATTTACTCAGCCCCATGTTATCCAAGATGTTCATGTCTTTCTTTCTTCAGTCGGAAAGAAATTAAGCTTTTGAGGAAAACATTCCAGGATTTTTCTCCATATAGTGGACTTCAATGGTGACCAATGAGTTGAATGTCCAAATTGCAGTTTCAATGCAGCTTCAAAGGGCTCTACATGATCCCAGTCAAGGAATAAGGGTGATGAATCATTCCCCCCCCCCCAAAAAAAAAAAAAAAAAAATTGATATATTCTTTATCAACAAATGCACGTCTTGCACTAGATCTGCAATCTCACACATTATGTAATCACATTGGAAAGGTCAAACGTTTGAGTTTCTTTGCACGTTCACTTTGTAACCACTGGGTCGGTCCTTCCACCTATGTCCCTCGTGACCTTTTCAACATGATTACGTGATGCATGAAGTCGAGCTAGTGCGAGACAAGCATTTGTGGTTAAAAAGTATATAAATATGTAATTTGTTAAGAAATTACCAGTTTTTTTCTAGATAAGACCCATATTCCTCAACTAAAGCCCTTTGAAGCTTCATTGAAACTGCAATTTGGACCCGTTGGCTCCCAATGAAATCCACTACATGGAGAAAAATCCTGGAATTATTTCTCAAAAACCTTAATTTCTTTTCAACTGAAGAAGACAGACATGAACATCTTGGATGACATGGTTGTAAGTAAATTATCAGGAGATTTTTATTCTGGAAGTTAACTAATCCTTAAATATTAACACTATTAAGCATTAAATATAAAAAAACATTAAAGTTTTCAACATTGATAAGAAGAAATGTTTCTTGAGCAGCAAATCAGCATATTAGAATGATTTCTGAATGATTGTGTGACACTGAAGACTGGAGTAATGTTGCTGAAAATTCAGTTTTGCATCATGGGAGTATTTTACATTTTAAAATATATTTTTGAATAGAAAATATATAGTTCCATATGTCCTCACTTGTCAGTAGCAGTCTTCAGAGAGTGGCACTGGCGTTTAAGAGTGACTACACGTCCCCACAGAGTCATCAACCTGGTCTGCTCCTTCCCTATGTAGCTTGTCAAAGCCTGTGTTCAAAATAATAGCACGACACAATTAATAAAATTACTTGTTTCATAAATAAAATATTGCATCAATAAAACCAGTAAATGCCTATTTTGCATTGTGGCTCATCTGAGGAGCACAGTTTGTCAGAAACATGTGGTAGTACAGTCAGTGTATGCCACAAACACTCATCCATCTGCGTCTGTCATTGGAAGAACAAGAAAAAAACAACAGACCAAGTGCAGCAACATCTCCCTCCCTACTATATTTACAGAGTGTTCTCTTTATGATAATGATAATGTTCACAGCTGCAGAGGTGTGAGAAAACGCTGAATGTATTCAGACATCTGAGGGATGCAATCATTACTGCATGATAACAGCATATTCAAATAAAATGCATTTTAAACATATACTTCTTAAAATGTAATGTGAGGTTATTCAAAAAAAGCTAACAAAGCACAGAAGCATTCATCTAAAGAAAAACTTGAGCCAAAATCTCTACCTTTTATGCAAACAATTATCATTTATGTTTATAGTTATATCTTTATATTCTGTGAAACACCTCTGAAATGTCTTTTCGCTCTTATCTACTAATGGAGCACACACACACACACACACACACCCAACTATGTGTGCCGCTGCGCAGTTGCTCGGTGACAATATATTACAGCACATTCCCTAATGCACTGATAAAATCCTCAGGAAAAACTGAGCCATTGCTAAGCAACTACCGAAAGCTCTTAAACCTGCTGGAAGGCCACGTACACACTGCAAATTTCAGGACCAGCAAGTGAATTTAAAGCTGCACATTGAAATTACTGTAATTACGTTAGGTGACAGCACAGAGAATTTGTTACATTTACATCTTAGGACTAGGACTATGGATTTTGCTCTGGCAAATGTCATCACAAAAGTCAAGTGGGAGAAGGTGAAGCTTACATAAACTATACATTTCTATTAGAGTCCCTATTCCAGCTTAAAGGGATAGTTCACCCAAAAATGAAAAATCTGTCATTAATTATTCACCCTCACATTATTCCAAACCCGTAAGAACTTTGTTCATCTTCAGAACACAAAATAAGATATTTTTGATGAAATCCGAGAGCTTTCCAAACTTCCATAGACAGCAACTTAACTGAAATGTTCCCAGGCCCAGAAAGGTAAGGACATCATAAAAACAGTCCATGTGACATTAGTGGTTCAATCACAATTTTACAAAGATACGAGTATACTTTTTGTGTGCAAAGAAAACAAAAATCACTACTTTATTCAACAATTTCTTCTTCCCCAAATCACATCCTCTGCCATTATTGTGAGTACCACAAGAATTGTTAAATAAAGTTGTTATTTTCTGGGAACATTTTAGTTGATTTGCTGTCTAAGCAGGGTTAGAAAGATTGTGGATTTCATCAAAAATATCTTAATTGGTGTTACAAAGATGAACAAAGCCCTAACGGGTTTGGAACGACACAAGGGTGAGTAATTAATTACAAGATTTTCATTTTTAAGAATATAAAAAAAGAAAAAAACAACATTAAAACTGTTTACAGCTTCATACCTTTCACTGATGCTTCCAATGTGTTTACAGTACATTAAACAATTATGATTTTATAATTATCTTATGTGTGTGTGAGTAGTAGAGAACTAAGAGTAGTTCACTTTCAGTAAAAAAATTTACAGGTAATGTACTCACCCCCTTGTCATCCAAGATGTTCATGTCTTTCTTTCTTCAGTTGTAATGAAATTATGTTTTTTGAGGAAAACATTTCAGGATTTCTCTCCACATAATGGACTTCTATGATGCCCACGAGTTTGAACTTCAAAATGCAGCTTTAAAGAGCTCTAAACGATCACAGCCGAAGAAAGAAGGGTCTATCTAGCAAAACGATCGGTTATTTTCTAAAAAAATTACAATTTATATACTTTTTAACCTCAAATGCTCGTCTTGTCTAGCTCTGTGTGTACTCTTAAAAAGTATGTAAATTGTAAATGTTTTTAGAAAATAACTGATTTAAACTGCATTTTGGAAGTTCAAACTCAGGGGCACCATAGAAGTTCACTATATGGAGAGAAATCCTGAAATGTTTTCCTCAAAAAACATAATTTCTTTACAGCTGAAGAAAGAAAGACATGAACATCTTGGATGACAAGGGGGTGAGTACATTATCTGTAAATTTTTGTTCTGGAAAAAAAACTACTCTTTTAATGTCTCAGAATCAAATCTCTAAAACTTAACTAACAAACAAACAAGAACATCACAAATAAGCTGCATATATTTATTCCTCACCTCTTTCTCTTTTTGCCAATCGATTTCCTTCTGCACCACCTCCTCCACCGCTTTGGACCAATCAGCTGTTAGCTTCCTAAGGTCGTCCCGCAGGGCTTCATTAGCTTCTGTTGATTGGCTGAGCTGACTCCGCAGAAGACCGCTGACCTCCGAGAGCCCCAGACATCTGTTCCGTTGAACAAACACAACTCAGTCACAGCAATTCAAGCACTGAAGACATAATAATCTTTATTTACACTGTTCCCGCACCTCTGCTGTTCCTCCTCCAGCCTGATGAGGGTGCTCTCCAGTGTGTCACTGCGTTCATCCCGCAGCATCCTCTGTGAAATGCACATCGTTAATGTTAATGTGGTGCTCACAGATCTCCAGGAAAACATTGAGTATTGTTGTTTGTCTCACCTCTCTGATCCTCAGCTCTCGCTCTTCGCTGATCGACTGCTGCTCCAGAGTCTGACAGCGAGCTCTGTACTCCAACACCTGACATGCATGAGCACATTAATTACCAGTGAGAGACTGTTTGTATTGACTGCAATATGATTGGTCCTCTTATATGGCTAGGTTAATGAGCCACTCACATAAACAGCACTTTTATTGCCCTAACAATACAGGTGGGCACAACTGGCCATCCGTAGTACAAGACAATCACTTGTTGATAAAAAGTACATAAATATGTAACTTTTTTTTTTAAAAATGATCAATTGTTTCACTAGATAAGACTCTTATTTATTTGCTGGGATAATGTACAGCCCTTCGAAGCTGCATTGAAACGGCAATTTGGAGCTTCAACCCATTGGCCACCATTGAAGTCCACAATATGTAGAAAAATCCTGGAATATATTCCTCAAAAACCTTTATTTCTTTTTTAACTGAAGAAAGAAAGACATGAAAATCTTGGATGACATGGGGGTGAGTAAATTATCAGGAAATATTAATTTAACCAGGGTTCACGCACTTGAAGGCATTTAAGTACATTTGAAAAAAGACATTATATATTATTTAGCAAGCCTGTAACCACCTAAATCAATATTAAAAAACAGCATTTTTGTCAAATCCAGATAATTTGCCAATGTAAATATCATGTTTTTTTTTACATTTATGACTGTTATAGCAGTCTGACCTCCCTAAAACTTTGCATGCTTGTTTAGAATCATCTGTGGCATGTGCTCACCAGGTTTTGTGACGTTTTGAGGTTACGTTTAGGCTTTATAGGCTTTAGAGTATATTTGGACAGGCTACTTTTCTAAACGACCCCATTATAGGTTCCCAAAGGGTAAATTTCAACATTTTTTGATAATTATTGACCTAGACAGTCCAGAGAATTGTACTGCATCTTTTTTTTTCCAGACTGAGTGAAAAACCTAGGACTAGTTCCCAAAGATATCAATTAACAAATGGTTTGATTGAGAGCAGTGGTTCAAGAGGCAAAGTTGTTCGTAATGAGAAGGTCTAGCGTATGGTATGAATATTGTGTGTACGTGTGAAAAAATGTGCAATATACAATCGTTACTCGAAATACTGCCCTGTTGGGTGATTTCATTCAAATTTCTTACAGACCTTTATGGCTGTGAGTCAAACACAGTTAACCTTGTCTATAATAGGTCCTCAAACATCATCGGCCATGTTTTTTTGTTGTCTTCTTATTGACACTTGTGACACTTTATTCCAAGATTTTAATAGGACAAATGGTTGCTTTTTTCCTCTTATAGCGCCGACAGGTGGCCAAGTTCTGTGACATGACCTTAGACTGAGCTCTTACAAAAGTGTTCTGAGTTTGGCAAAGATATCTCATTCTGTTCAAACGTTATAGCTGTTTTAGTAAAAGATGCCCTGCCCCTTTCAAATATTTTGCCATCACTTTGCGACGGTAAGTCGAAAGTTCAACTTTTTTGAATAATTATTTATATTCACTCTCCGGAGAATCTTCCTGAACTGGTTTGATTCTGATTAGGCAAAAAACCTAGGACTAGTTCACAAAAGTAGATTTTCAAAAAATCCAAAATACCCCAACATTTTTAATCCGAATTATGAATGATTTCGTACTCTTGACTGCTGTAGTCCCCCTGTCAGGCCTATTGGGGCAAGCATTAGTCATGTTGTAGAGTCTTTACAACTTAGGTTTGGTCTGCACGAACAGTTGTACATGGACATTTCTGATGCTCCATAGCCAGCTATCAGCTACGCACTTGTACCACTAATTAATCAGTTTAGTATCTACACTAATTTGAATTAGTTTAGTTACTCATTTTAATCTGATGGCTTCCTATACTGTTGTGGAGAGTGACTGCATTGGATGCAAAAGTTGGAGAACCAACATCACTTGACAAAGTTGCTGTTGTTCATGTCATGCAATGACTATTAATTATTAATCAATTCCAGTCACAACATTTTAAATGAAATGTTTTTAAATCTGAGTTAGACCAATACAAGGTCCATGTTATGAATACAGAAAGATAAATTCCTACAGAGACCTTCACAATCAGTATCAAAGCAGTTTTATAAAGCATAATTAGAGCTGCAATGAAGTTGCTGTGACCTTGTTCTGAAGTTTGTGAATGAGCAGAGCCTGTCTGGCTTCTCTCTCCCTGCCCTCTCTGAGCTTCCTCCGCCATTCTCTCTGCTCGTCGTCCAGACGCATTGATAATGACAGAGAAGGGTCCAGCGTCTGAGACAGCTAAATACCATGGGTACAAACAGACAGACAGACAGATCAACAGTTTGGCATGTGTATACTCTGTTATTGATGCACCCAGATGGGTCACTGGCTCCCTCCTTACCCTGTCAGTCAAAGCTTGAGCTCGAGATTCAAGCTCCTCCCTCTCCGCTCTGCTCTCTGCCAACTCATCCTGCAGACGTGATAACTCCGCCCTGAGCTCCGCTCTCTCATCCTGCCAGCCAATCAACATTTCGGATTCCATTGCCAGCCATCAGCTGTGAAAAATAAAAATATTTATTTAGATGATTAAAGGCAATATCAAACACTGTTTATACAAAACGCATATTACACACAAAAAGTCACTGTGTTTAGTTAGACAGTGGTGGCTGAAATTACACATTTTTACAATTCATAGTCATCTTTTTTTTTTTATAAGAGATAGACAAGACTACATTTTCTGTATTTGGAATAACATGCACTGATAAATTGCTCACAGAAGATCAGGAACATATTTTTAAAAAGTAAATATGGTACATTTTCATTTTATATGTGTATAAAAAACTAAAAACTAAAGCAAAGTGGCAACTCGTACATCAACTATTAAGATTGCAGATCGTAAATCCTAAAGAACTGGTATTGTAGACTAGTTGACTAGTTTTGAGACTCTACTGATGCAAAAGTACATGATTAATAATATACTACTAGCATTGGCAGCTTGGAGTGCCTCGGGCTTTAGTTCATATTTCAGTTAGGTGTAATCCTAAAAGTATATACGTATTTTAGTGATTGCACTGACTCAATCAGATATCCAAAGCATATTTATGACATATATGTAAAGAAAAGTTCTCAGTCAATGTGTAACTTAGCAGAGAGCTTTTTTGCTTTGTTAAGTCTCTATTAAAGTGTAAATATAAAGTAGTAGCTTACTTTTGAAAACGCAGATTACTTGACTCTGTCCCTTCCCGTGTTGCGGTCTAAAATAACACGCAAAACCTCGGATATGCGTGTGTTTATTGTTGTTTTTCTGCCTTCATGCAGCATCCGGATTTGAAACTGTAAATTCGAGTGTTTTGAATGAGCAGCCCGAGTGCGTCAATGTGCGTCAACTGTGAACAGCGCCACCATGCGACTCGGAGACACGCGTTTACTGCTGTATGTTGAACATTTGACGTGATATTACGCTGAATAATATCTAAACGAGGCTCGTCAAATTTGCTAATTGGATAAAATATCTGCTACTTAGCAACAGGTTTGGTTTTTGATATTAAATGTGGATGATATACTGAAAATCCTGTCTAGAGTACACAATAACAATACAGAAACTCATTCTTTCTCAGATACACTGCCAGTCAAAAGTTTTTGAACAGTAAGTATTTTCTGCTCACCGAAACTGCAATTATTTGATCAAAAGTACAGCAAAAGTGAAATATATTTTACTATTCAAAATAACAGCTTTTCATTTTAATATATTTTAAAATGTAATTTATTCCTGTCGAAAAAGCTAAATTTTCAGCATTACACTTCAGTGTCACATGATCCTTCAGAAATTATTATAACATGCTGATTTTTGGTTCAAGAAACATTTTTCATTGTTGTTATCAATATTTAAAACAGTTGTGTACATTTCTTTTCAGGATTCTTTAGTGAATATAATGACCCGATCAGCATTTATCTATACCATTTAAAAGCTTGTCAGTATATTTGTATCTTTTTTTTATTTATTTTTTTTTGAGAAAAAAAAATTACATAAATTAATACTTTTTATATAGCAAGGATGCTTTAAATTGATCAAAAGTGATAATAAAGACATTTATAATGTTACAAAAGATTTCTATTTCAGATAAATGCTGTTCTTATGAACTTTCTATTTATCTAAGAAACCGGAAAAAAATATTCACAGCTGTTTTCAACATAATAATAATAATAAATGTTTTATGAGCAGCAAATCAGAATTTTAGAATGGTTTCTGAAGGATCATGTGACACTGAAGACTGGAGTAATGCTGCTAAAGATTCAGCTTTGAAATCACAGGAATAAATTACATTTTAAAATATATTCAGTTTTTTTAAATAGTAAAAATATTACAAAATGTTACTAATTTTGCTGTACTTTGGATCAAATAAATGCAAGCTTGGTGAGCAGAAGAGACTTCTTTAAAAGAATAAATAAGAATGTTTTTGTTTTCTTTTTAGTAATTTATTTATTTATTGAACTGAGTCATAATATGAGATCAGTGTGTCATGACACTAGTTAGAATAATCTAATCTAGTGTAAGCTGATTATCACAGAGACAGGACTAGAACTAAATAACAAGCAGAGTTGCAGCACATTCAGAGTTGTCAGTTCAATTTTATTATATAATTTATTATATTTTATCTGTACAGTGAAATTTGACACTCTCTATTTTGTCCTTCTGAAGACAATAGATTTTTAAAATGTGTCAATTTTAGATTCTGTCTACAACATTATATTTCTTGTGCTATATCTCATCTAACTGAATGGTTCCTTTTTTTGAAGACATGTTGATTCTCTGGTCCTGTTATCTTTTCCTCACATATCTGTCTCTCTACCTCTCCTTCAACTTCCTGCAAAGTTTACTCACCCTGGACCGTGAAAAGCAAAAGGTGACAGCAAGAATTTGCAGAAAGAGACGGCGCTGAGGAAAGTCAAGACTGTCCAGTAGGATGGGTTTCCAATGCAAATCTGCACTCTAGAAGCTGAGAAAGACTCGATGGATCTTGTGTGAATATCATCTGACCACTGGCCCAAGGTAGTTACAGATGCGTTTGCATTTATGATGTGCTTTAAATTATGTATTCTGATATTACATACTATATCAAAAGCATGACTGTCAACATCAGTAAAATAATAATAACATGACACTTATTTTGAAAAGATCTATTCATTTATTCAAAAATACATTAAAAATGCAATACATACACACAATGACCTGAATATACTTATGTTACGATGAACATGTTTTTAATTTCTGAATTGAAAATCAGGGTTATGTTTTATGAGAGGATTCCTGCAGTTTGTTTATTGGAGTACAGTTGAGGTCAAAAGTTTACATACACCTTGCAGAATCTGCAAAATGTTAATTATTTTACCAAAATAATAGGGATCATACAAAATGCATGTTATTTTTTGAGTAGTACTGACCTGAATAAAATTTTTCACATAAAAGAGGTTTACATATAGTCCACAAGAGATATATTTACATATAGTCTGTTCAAAAGTTCACATACTGTTTTGTTACCTGAATGATCCACAGCGTTCAACTATTCAACTATTATTTTGTCTAGTGGACTATATATATAAACATCTTTTATGTCAAATATCTTATCAGGTCACTACTAAATAAAAAATAAAATGCATTTTGTATGTTCCCTCTTATTTTGGTAAAATAATTAACATTTTGCAGATTCTGCAAGGTGCATGTAAACTTTTGACTTCAACTGTATGTTTTACATGAAAATACAATTTCAGTCTTTCCACTTGGAACTTTCAGTGTGTTGCTTGCCATTTCTTGATAATTATTTGTGAAATTGTTACAAAGTAAACCCTACACCAGTTTTTTTTCAGTGTACATGGCAAGATTAATTCAGATTCAAAAAGTTATTTGGTATGACTCCCCAAAAACCTAATAAAATCTATGAATGAACAACTATTTTACCATAAAAATATACTTAAAAACATTTTTTATATAATGATGAATAATGTGTACACACATATCATATTTTTTACTTCATTGTTCAACATATGACATTTTAAGGTTCATAATTTTTGTTTCAAATGGTAAACCAATTTCATATGAAAACAACATGAACACAAAGACTGCATTTCTAAAACACATATATTGACCTTGATTAATCCTTTTGCTTGTTGTATGATCTGTTACTGTAATGTAAATTGTGTCAAAATACATGACACTGCCAAACGTATCATGAAATGAGAAGGAAAGGTAAATACATGTCAGGTGTCTGTTGTCTAGTGAATTATGTTGGGTCCATTTCCTAGGTTTGATGTGTCACACAAGGCCACCTAGTGGACACACAAAAGAAGAAATCAAATTAAACAGACAGTAAGCATAGTTTAGTATACTTCAGTAAAATGAATACCTACCACAGTTATACAATATGTTTATTTTGTGAATGTCTGTAGGACTTGGTCCGTCTCGCTGACCAATGGGAATGTAAGGGTCTGGTTTAGGGATGATGGTGGGTCCACCATCCTCTGAGAAGGCATACCTGTGTGTACATCAGTATTCATTTAACTTATGAATAACATTTATAAGAAACAATAGCATTTCAGATTGCAAACTGCACAGTAGAGTTTCAATACTTACCTCCCATAGTGCATGACAGAACTATAGTCATATCCAGTATTGAGGTTGTTTGTCTCATACTTCTTAAAGTTGTGCCTTTGATCTAGAAAAGAACCATACATTACTGAGGTACTGGATGCATTGACTCAGAATAAGTGCTGGTTTCAAACACTTACTGTCTACGATGTTTTCCCAAAGGATGGAGACATGGTGGTCCCGATCAGAGCGGGACTGTTCGTGTACAAATCCCAGAGCGTGCATTAGCTCATGAGCTGCCACGCCTGACCACATACAGCCTGGAGACTGCAAAGACAGAGGCTGACCGCCTCCTATCATTCCCAGATATGACCAGCAGCTATGGGGTTGACAGTGGACAACAATAATAATAGTAAATAAATAAATAAACAAATGAGATGCTCCAGAAGAAGACTCGTTGCATTAAGAGCCAGGGGTTGAAAACTTGTTTATCCGAAGATCAGGGTAACTTAAACTTATTCTGTCTTGTGGGAAACATGTAGCTATCGTCTGTAGCTTCTGAAGGCCAGTACTAAATGAAAAAAATATGATATTTAGGCAAAAAAAGAAAAATTTACGAATTTTCATTCTGTTCAAAAGTTTTCACCCCCCAGCTCTTAATGCATCATGTTTCCTTCTGAAGCATCAGTGAGTGTTTGAACCTTCTGTAATAGTTTTTATACGAGTCACTTAGTTGTCCTCAGTGTGAAAAGATGAATCTTAAAATCATACAGTTATTGTTGGAAGGGGTTCAAATACACAAAAGATGCTTGAAAACCAAAGAATTTGTGGGACCTGAATGATTTTTCTAAAGAACAGCGGGCAGTTTAACTGTTCAGGACAAACAAGGGACTCATGAACAACTATCACTAAACAAAAACACCTGTGGATTATTCAGGTAATAACTATGTAAATGTCTTTTATGTGAAATATTCAGGTCAGTAGTAAATAAAAAATAACATGCATTTTGTATGATCCCTCTTATTTTGGTAAAAATGAGCATTTTGCAGATTCTGCAAGGTGTATGTAAACTTTTGACTTCAACTGTATATGAATGCAAAGGACTCACCCAGTTCTTGACTGGATAGTAAGGAAGTTTGCTTCATGAGTGCGAGGCACAAACTTAACACATGTTGCAGAGGAAATGTCCAACATTCCTGTTTCTATAGTGATTCTGTCCATATCATCTGTTGATGCACAAATTATACAAATGTAATATTCACTACTAAAGACCTTGATTTAACTTTGACTTATAATATCTATCATGCAGTTTCATACAGAGATCCTACTCACCATATAGTGGGGAGATGATGTATGGCACGTACACGAAACCATCAACAGATCTGGGCCAGCGGCAAGAATCTCCTAAGCATGTGATGGCACTGCGAGATCCTGAACTCAGAATATCACCTTCCCTCAACGGAAAACCACTGGACACTGGTGGAGTGAGATAACCACATGTTCTCAACCTCATGCTCAAGAGTAATTCCCTGTAAATATATGTCTGTAACTGTACCACACTTACATTGATTTACTCTGAGGATCCTGTCCATGGCATTCATGTCCTCTGGCTTCACATACTGCTCTGTTGAAGAGATGGTACAGTTATATCAGTTCACTGTAACAACCTACATTGCTCACCATGAAATACCACCTTACCTGGATAGTTTCTCTTTGACCTCAGTCTTGTCTGATGAACCACTGAGGAGTTCTAATACAAAATAAATACATTTACGTAGCATCCATTGGATATGAATAACATCATTATAAGTGCAGATTCAGCTGTTCTTACCTGCACAGGTAAAGACCAGGACTCTAACACCAGTCCCACAAAAATACAAACATAAAGCATCTTGGCAGTCACGTATGTGTACCTCCTGGTGTTCAGGTATTCCATGTAAACTAAACTAAAGTTAGAGCCCTTGAGGCTAGACTATATATACTGAGAGAACCACCCATCTTTACTCCAGGTTGCAGATGGAGGGTTAGCATGAGGTCCTATGTTATTATTTGATATTCATGTATTTCCCTAATGAAAGGTTTGGAAAGCGTTCATTGGAAAGCCAGTTCAGCATTTTTTAAAACTGATCACAATCATAGCAATTTGAAGTTTTGCTGATTCTTGTGTTATTCCCCCTGACCATGCTCATTTTAATCGGTGAACAAAATCTCAATAGGTATGTGCTGTGTTCACAATATGCTGCAGCAACACGTGATGCAAATAAATAACACCTCGCCCTTTCTTAAACTTATCATTTTTGCATTACAGCAAATAACGTGCTGTTTTAAATTCAGCTTGGGTAATTCATAGGGTGGACACTTCAGTACTTATTCATTAGCTCTGAGCTCAGCTGATTCTGAGCATTTACTTAATATTATTGTCAACCAACAGTTGGACTGATTTGATTGCAATTGACTCACAATTCACTTAATTCTTTTGCAAGGAAATAAATGCTTAAATGAAATTTCAGGGAACAATGTATTTATAGACAAAGTTTATTGATGTATTGTGTTTATATAAGGCATCAAGACGTCAAAATCAGAATAAGAAAGAACATCCACCTTATTTTTCTGATAGAAGTCAATTTTATGAGTCTGGCTTCTGGTCTCATCATACAAAATGGCTCATTTTGCCTCTTGATATTGCATATTGGTGTGTTTTACCATGTTATTTTAATGTATTATCTTAATTATGAACACACTGGTTTGAAGTGCAAACAGTTTTATCATTTACTGCACAATGTTATTATAGCGAATAATGAACCACGTTGAAGAATAAGGTGGATAGAAATAACTAAAACAGCAGGTTACAAAAGAATATTCTTAATAATTATTATATTTGATTGGGAATTTCCAATCAGCAAGCTTCACAATCAGATATGATGTTAAAATGTTAAAAGTAAAGGCATTCATGCATTAATAATATCAGATTTTTAGCAGTGTTATGGATTGTTTGTTACTGTAAATTGATTTTATTACATATTACATTTATACATTCTATTAATCTTCATTATATCCAAGTCGCTGGGTCCAAATCTCTGACCAATCTTCACATTCCAGTTCCTTTTTGGTAAGATAGTAGGTTCTCCGTCCTCAGAGAAGGCATATCTGAAATTACAAAGAATATAATTATAGAACTGGAGTTTATTTTGTGCCTCAAATATATGTTATGTCGACATACTTTCCAAAGTGCATGATAGAGCCGAAGTCATAGGGGGTGTCCAGGTTGTTTGTTTTAAACTTTTCAAAATTCCTCAGCCGGTCTGTTTTAACAAACAGAAGAATAGTTGAGCGATAAAATGACTTGAACATGAGAATAAAAGAATGTTACTTTACCTTTCCAAATATTGGACCACATGATGGTGACATACTTGTCCCGGTCAGCTCGGGATTGCTCATGAACAAAGCCGAGGCTGTGCATTAGCTCATGGACGGTGACCCCCGACCCGGTGCAGTCGGGTGTCTGAAGAGAAATGGTTTGTCTACCACCACGTGCTCCTAGATATGACCAGCACCTATAGTATCAGACATGAAAAATTATGAGATTCATTAAGAATGCTGAAGTAACAAAACCACTGATGATTCAATGTCTATACCCTGTTTTGGGCTGAATATCCAAGTAGTCCCTCTGGTGAGTTCTAGGCACAAAGCGCACACAAGTATCCTGTTCAATGAGCCTCATTCCTTTCTTAATGTTGTTCACGTCTTCCTCGTCTGTGCAGATGAACAATTAAAAGGAAATGACAAGATTTAGTTAGTGATTACTGCAGCACTGTTTATGAATATCAATGTGTTTGCCTTTCTTGCTTACTGTACGCATGAGAGAGTGAGTATGCAATGTACACTTTTCCATCCACAGATTTGGTCCACAAGCAGCTCCTGGCAAAACAGTTCTTCTGGCTCCTAGCGGATACGGCTATATCTCCTTCTCTGAGCTTGGTGCCATCCACAGAAATGACACCTACGGCGAGAAAATTATGGTTCAGAATTGAATCTTTGCGCTGCACAAAATATAGTGGAAAATGTTTTTTAAAGTATTGTTGACCTTTTTTTTTAGAACAGTTGACTAAACTTAAAATCACTGGGAAACCCCTTTTTAGAATCTTGTTTTTAAGAGTGTATTGATATTACAATAAAACAGAAACAAATTTTAGCATATTTACATACTTTACCTTGATAGTCATTTACATCTATGATCGTGTCCATTGCCGTTGGAGTGTTTTCTTCTATATCATCTGGGGAAATGTATAAAACTGTTCAAATATAATTAATTTTCAATGAATAATGATAATTAATACAACACACTTGACTTTACCATAGCTTCTCCTTTGTCTTTTTGCTCCAACGTTCGAGTGAGAGGAAATCTGCAAGAAAAAAATGACCAAAAAATGTGGTTTTGATTAATAAAAAACAAACAAATATAGACTACACTGACTGATATGTAGTTACCTGACCAAGCTGGGACAAACATGGTCCTGCTAGGAAGAAGAGCAGTATGATAACCAGTGTGTACTCCATGAGTGCACTGAGATTTTGCTGCCTAAATTCATGCTGCCTGCCTTTTAAGTGCTCTTCACCAGCTTCCTGTTACACAGCGTATACTTTCAGCGGCCAACCAAATGTTTGTTTTTCTTCTTTGCGCTGTTTTTAATTGCCTCATGCTCTTACACATACTTAACTACTATTTTCCTTTTAACGTCGATGTTTTTATTAAGTTTTTAAAGTATAAAACTTTTCCGCCCGAACAGGGACTTGAACCCTGGACCCTCAGATTAAAAGTCTGATGCTCTACCGACTGAGCTATCCGGGCTCTTGCACATATGGTTTCATGCGGAAATGACTAAAGTTCGGTGAGAAGTTTTCCATATAAGTTACAAAAATTTAATTCATACATTTCACTGTAACGTCTTAATTATTGTTCATCTTTGTATGTTTTCCGCATTGCATAATTCCTATGATGTTATTTTCAGTCTCGAAAAAAAAATCATGTTTAATTTTAATTGATCAGAAAAGTGTGTCGAGTCCAATATAAATTAAGTGTTTATATACTAATTCCTCGTCATCCAATCAGGTTTTTCTGGGTACCGAATTATCCGTTTTTAATGAATTGCAGTCTGTGCGATATAAACGTCTTTTGTTCGATCTGTATGCGAGAAACCGTTTTGCTTTGCTGCAATGCAGACCCCACAAAACTCTTCAAACATCTCCTTTCAGGACGATAAAGAAATACAGGTGAGACTCGCGGCCACGTGTGTGTTTTTATCCACATTAGCAACCCAAATGCTACACTTTACATGAGTTTGAGTGACTCACGTTTTGTTTTTGCGCTCTCAGGATTTGTTAAAACAACTCAAGGATGCCAAAACTGAGCTACAGCTTACTAAGGACGAGGTGGAGCAAGTGAAAAATGATGTTAACAAATGGTAATTAATACTTAGACCATTATTATTATCTGTCTGAAAGTGTGTAATGACGTTAACGTAGTGGGAAAATCATAGGATGTCATCATATTACCGCAGACATTTATCAAGTCAAAGTTTAATACGTTACAATGCAACTTGGTAGAAATTTCCCTGCTGGTTTTAGCTGGTCATCCAACCTGGTCAGCAGGCTTTAGAGGGGTTTTGGCCACTTCCTTCAGCTGCTCAGGTTGGGAAGCCTAGCCAGTAAGGGAAACCAGTTTAAACCCGTTAAGACCAGCCAACCAGCTTAGGCTGGTTTTAGCTGTTTTTTCCAACAGGGTTAATTGTAATTATTCATCTAAATGCATCAGGATTGTAGGTGGCCTTTCTGTTGGAGACATGAAGCAGCTTCTATTAATTTTATTGTAGTAGAGAGGAGATGGACCGGAGGATGATAATGATGGTCCAGATGGATGAAGGCCTGTGGAATGCATTGCTTGAACTGGACACTCTCATGCAGGAGAAGAAAAGCCTTGCCAATCAGCTAGAAGAGTTAACTTTATCTAGGTATGATCCACTGCTACCAGCCATCTGTGGTACTATTGATGTGATCCTCACTACTAAAATAGAGGGTTTGCACTTATGCCACAATTTTGTCTAAACCATGGAAAAAAACGTGTGAAAGTTGCTAAATCATATAGAGAAGGACTTAGTAAGCAGGAAAGGGCACAATATTTGGCAAACTAAAGTTAATAGGTGGTAAAGATATGTACGAGCAATATTAATTAAAATATTAGTTTAATATTTTACTTACCGGACTCGAAATAAGAATTTCCAGAATTTCCAAATCATGATTCTTGCCCTGGAAATCCTGGTTCAGTTCTGCCAACCACAAACACCTTTTGTTAATCAGACAGTTTCTTTCACTCTTCACCTTGATTTGTTATAACTTTTGGCAGACTATAGTACTCCAAATGCTTTCCCGGTCTGTCCAATACAGCCCAAAACAAGACAATAATTGACCATTTTCAGCAGCAATAATCAGCAAAATATGCAAGTTTCGTCCGGTTCAGTGGCATTGTTTGTGTTCAGTGCCGCCAATATGGCCAATTGATGACGTGTCATGAAAACACTCTATAATATGTTGTCTTGTTGCTTGTTTTTCCTAGAACAGTGTTTATATAAATCTAATTTGTCACATTAGATATTCTGCTGAATAAGTAAACCCAACAAAATGACTGTAAGAATGGTGAAAATTACCATTTTGGAAATTGGATTTTCATTTGTTCCAAAAAAAAAATTTGGTAAAAGACTTTGTCCTTGTTACATTTTAAAGTGGGAGCTTGTTTAAATGTTTTATTTCATGATTAAAACATGATATTTCCACATTTTTCAATGCTATTTTGTTACAGTACTGTAGAATCAAAGCAAGCTCTTCTGAAAAGGTTGCGGGAGGAGGAAAGCATCCTGCTGGAGCAGGAGTGTAATCTAAAGCTCAAACGTGAGCAGCTGAAGAAAGCACTGGCGGATGCTTCTGCAAACACAGAGGAAGGTACAGCAATAACCTTTAGCCAGAGTTTTACAGTCCGTAGATAGAATAATACAGCTTATATTCAACTCATCTTTATTTGCAGTTTCTCAGGTTGAGAACCCAGTTAAACCAGGCTCATCCAGCCAGAGTAAGTCTACAGAAAAGCCAGTGAGAAAAAGAGGAACACGAAAGTGAACACTACATCAAAAACTGTTACATTTATTTTTTTTAAATTTGGTACAACTAAGCTGCAATAAACAAGGAACAATATAGTGATTTGTGTATTATATTATTTGAAAAAAAACAATTGAAATATTTATAAAGGGTTTGCACTTTTTTTCACAATTTGGTCAGTTACCTGGATGCACGGCCATATTGCCCATACTCGGATGTAAACAACAGCATGGATTGTACGGTTAATGTATTACTGAATACCGCTAATTTATGCTGTCTAAACCATGGAAAAAGACGCGTGGAAGCTGCTGAATCATATATAGATGGACTTAGTAAGCAGGAAAGGGTGCAATACTTGGACAAACTGAAGTTAATAGGTGGTAAAGATATACATAAGAGCACTATTAGTTAAGATTTTATTTCACCTACCTGACCGGAAATGGTAAGAAGAAACACAAATGGTGTCAAGATTCTTGCCCTGGAAATCCTGGTTCAGTTTGGCCAACCTGTTTGTTCTTCAGACAGACTTTCGCACTCTTCTCCTTGATATGTTATAACTTTTGGCAGTCTATAGTACTCCAATTTTTTTTCCAGGTCCGACTGATTAGTAAAGCCCAAAACATAACAATAATTGACCATTTTCAGCAGCAATAATTAGCAAATATGCAGCTTTTGTTTGGTTCAGTGGCATTATTTACATTTTGTGTCACCAGTATGGCTGATTGATTGACCTGGGGCCCATTTCAATAAGGAGGTTCAACCAACTCTGAGTTTAAACTTGAACTGTGAGTTGAGTTATCCTGAGATGGGAAACTCAGAGTTTTCGGTTTCAGAACAGCTGAACTGAGTTAGTTCACTCTGGGTTTAGCATGTGAACCCCGACTCTAAAAAGCCCTGATCAATGGAGCTCCGAAATTATGATTCACCATGGCAACAGCTCCCGCCAAATAGATGTCTGCATACTTTGAGTCAATGCTTAACTTTTTTTTCTTAATCACTGTTATAATATCAAAGAAAAAAAAACTGCAGAATGGTAAGTCTGAAAAAAAAGAAAAGAAAAGAAAACAAATAAAATAAAATGGCTATAAAAACACAATTTAATCAGGTAAAGCTTTAACCATAAAAGGTTCATGGGTGTAGGCTACTGTGACTTTACAAACATTTTACATATAAAATAAATATCATTCAGTGTCTATTTCAATGTGCAGCAGCTTCTTCCACATAGTCTAATGCACTTTTCACATAATTAAATACTCTCTAATCTAAATGGTTGCATTTCTTAATTAGAGTAATGAAATTAACATTTGACTTTATTCAGCCAACAGCAAGAAGGCTTGCAAAATAATAAAGAACAGATTAAATGAAGATGGCCACAATACCAAGTATTAGAAGAATATTAAAATCAAACATGAAAAAGAATAATGTTGCTCATAAAGAGCGTTAGAGTAAGGCACACGCACTCTACATAGAGTGGCCGCACAAATGTGCTCTACATCCCTGCTGTTAAATAGAAAACTACCATTTAAAAATGCTACTGCTCAAATAAATACATGCAGCATGCACTTGGATATGGCAAAAAAAAAAAAAAAATCTAAATAATCCTGTATATATTAATAAAATAATCCTATGTATAAAAGGACATGCCGTTATTATGTCTGCATTAATATGTGTCTGTATGATGAAAATATGTGTAATGAATGAATGCACCTGCACTGCAAAAATGCTGTTTCCAATCAAAATAGCTAAATATTCTTAAAGGAGTAGTTCACTTTCAGAACAAAAGTTTACAGATAATGTACTTACCCCCTTGTCATCTGAGATGTTCATGTCTTTCTTTCTTCAGTCATAAGGAAATGGTGTTTTCTGAGTAGAAAACACTGAGTAGATTTCTCTCCACATAATGGACTTCTATGGTGCCCCCAAGTTTGAACTTCCAAAATGCATCTTAAAAGGGCTCTAAACAATCACAGCCGAGGAAAAAAGGGTCTTATCTAGCAAAATTATGGGTTATTTTCCAAAAAAATTACAATTTATATCCTTTTAAACCTTAAATGCTCGCCTTGTTTAGCTCGGCAAGACGAGCGTTTGAGATTAAAAAGTATATAAATTGTAAATGTTTTTAGAAAATAACCGATTGTTTCACTAGATAAGACTCTTCTTCTTCAGGTGGGGTCATTTAGAGCCATTTAAAGCAGCATTTAAACTACATTTGTAAGTTCAAACTCGGGGTACGAACAAGAATAATCTTGTTTCCATTTGCATTAAGATTATTTTTCTTGTTTTAAGTAAAATGCACTAAATTTACATTCCAAAACACTCACTAAAAATAACTTTTGCAGCGTAAATGAATGAATGAGGTATTTAAACATCACTTACACTTTAAAAAGGGGGAGGTGACCATAAGAAACTCTGGGTTCACCGAATAAAACCTGCTCCTGACCAGGTTAGGTTCACAGAGTAAGTTACCAAGGTAACTGACTCTGAGTGTAAGTTACCTTTATTTCAGAAACAGGCTTGACTTACCCTGGTTTCTCAGGTTTGACAAACCTCCCATTCTGAAACGGAAAACCCAGAGTTTCCCTCATTGCAGGGTTGACATACTCAGAGCTTTTACTTAACCTCCTTTCTGAAACAGGCCCCTGGAGTCACTCCTCCAGGGTGAAATTCAAAGAAAATGTGTGTGTATATATATATATATATATATATATATATATAAGTTTTAAAGGCATCATAAAAATAACAAATTTGATAAGTGGATCCCATTTAAAAAAAAAAAAAAAAAAAAAAAAACCACTTCCAGACATGGTAAGCCCTGTCTTTGAATAAAGGTTTTTTATTTTGCTGACTATGTGAGTGCCTGGATGTGAATTTTTTTTTTTGTATTTTATTATTATTATTATTATTTTTTTTTTTTTTGTATTTTGCAACAGGATCCAATTTTCAATCCTGATATTTTTTTCTCCTCTCTGTTTGCTGGAGATTACCTTATGCACCCCTGGTCTAGATGTTTTTTTTTTGATTATCATCCGAAAAATTAATTTAAATAAAAAAGAAAATAACAGCCTAAATCTGTCATATTTACTCACGCTCATGTGGTTCCAAACTGGTGTGACAGACCTAACTCTAATGGTGTATAGAAAAAGATGCTGCCAATTTAATATAAATGAATATTTCACAGATAAAAGATGATCATTTCTTTTGGCTTTTGTACAATGACACGAAAAGCAATTAATGCAGTCTGTAAAACTAACACTTTTTCTCAGAATTATTTACATGAAATATATTTTTTACTATTTCACTATATACAGTTACAAGGATATCATATTTGGAGGTCTTTGGCAACAATCTTCGCAACAAATCGCGCTGTAGTGTTTTCTGACACTAGCCGGCCACCGTAGAGCACAAACACGTGTGTAGTGTAATCTGATTCATTTCAGCATACTCAGACTGGAAATATCAATTCAAACCGCAAGGGACTAATGTTTTTGCCAAAAAGGTAAGTAAATACATAAACATTGATCACTGATAGTTAAGTGAGCTTAATTTTAGCGTCAGCAGCACAGCGGTGATATTTTTGTAATAATTTGCAAGTGCCGAATCAGGCTTTACTTTAGTAGGGAAGCTGCTGTCAGATTGTGACAAATATGGACATTGCTTGAATGTTTAGTGTAATGATTACGTTAAAGTTCACATTTTTGTTCTTCGGTGTGTAAAACTCTCTATTTAACCGTTATGCTGTGCCTTCTCCCTCTGATGCTGGTGTGTTTAGGTAATAGTGGTGGTTTATTTTGTCGACTGGATCATGGCATCACCGGAGCAGCGGTGTGTGTTTTCGCTGTGTGCGGATGAGTCAGTCACCGCTGGGCTGAGAGAGGTGTTTGGACTGCTGGGTCATCCCGAACCTCCCCAGCCCTCTGCTACTGCGTCCAGTGAGGGTAAGAGAGTCAGACTGACTGCTCTAATGAGATCACATACGGCTGCTGATCAGTTGTTTATAACACATCATTCATAATACTTACAGATGTTGGCTTAAAGAAGACAGCCTCCACCGGTGAGGTGTCAGACAGGATGTTCTGCTCGGCCTGTCAGTGTACTTTTGATAGTCGAGAGGAGCAGGTACAATGTGTAACATTTTTCTTATTTTGCCTAAATATGTTTTCCATTGTGTACTGCCCTTTAGAAGCTACAGAAGAAACTTACGTGTTTCCAAGATGACAAAATAAGTTAAATTTACCTACCTCAAAAAGTTCTCACCCCCGGCTCTTAAAGGAACACTCCACTTTTTTTGGAAATAGGCTTATTCTCCAACTCCCCCCGAGTTAATAAATTGAGTTTTAACGTTTTGAAATCCATTCAGCCGTTCTCCTGTTCTGGCGATATCACTTTTAGCATAGCTTAGCATAGATCATTGAATCCTATTAGACCAATAGCATCACGTTCAAAAATGACCAACGAGTTTCCATATTTGTCCTATTTAAAACTTGACTCTTCTGTAGTTATATTGTGTACTAAGACCGGCGGAAAATATAAAGCTGCGATTTTCTAGGCTGATAAGATTAGGAACTACACTCCCATTCCGGCGCAGCAGTACTTGGAGAATCACGCAGCACATGTGCAAATGCTAAACTAGCTGGGAACTTATTTCAGGCGCAGTGTGATATTACTCCACCTGCTGCGTCCGTATTACGGCAGCAAACTTCCTTGACTATTACACCAGAATGGGAGTGTAGTTCCTAAACTTATTGGCCTAGAAAATCGCAGCTTTACATTTTCTGCCGGTCTTAGTACACGATATAACTGCAGAAGAGTCATATTTTTAAAAAGGACAAATATCAAAACTCGTTGGTCAGTTTTGAAAGTGATGCTATTGGTCTAATAGGATTCAATGATCTATGCTAAGCTATGCTAAAAGTGATATCGCCAGAACAGGAGAACGGCTGAATGGATTTCAAAACGGTAAAACTCAACTTATTAACTCGGGGGGAGTTGGAGAATGAGCCTATTTCCAAAAAAAGTGGAGTGTTTCTTAAATGCATTTTGTTTCCTTCTGAAGCATAATTGAAACTTCTGTAATAGCTGCATATGAGTCCCTCAGTTGTCCTCAGTGTGAGAAGATGAATCTCAAAATCATACAGTCATTGTTGGAAAGAGTTCAAATACATTAAAATGCTGAAAAACCAAAGAATTGTAGGACCTGAGGAATTTTTCTGAAGAACAGCAGGCAGTTGAACTGTTCGGGACAAACAAGAGACTCATGAACACGAAACAAAATATCAAAATATGTCATTTCCATACCAAAACTTCATATTTTACAATCACTGTTATGCAGATTGATCATTAAAACAGCTAAAAAAATCCTACCACAGTTGCCATCCTTTACAAAACTTATATCCACCACAGTTTTATCACAAGTAGAATGTGCAAAAATTACATTCAATATTAGAATGTTTGCGGGAGCGGGATTAAGAAAACAGTCCTGCGCAAGGCTTTAATACAAAAACCCACACATGAATGAAGGGCGACTGTAGAAAACAAAAGCAGAATGTCCCCGACATGTCCGGGGAAAAGAGGATGTATGTTCACCCTAATGTTAATGCAGCCCCAATCTTTTATCAGATGGAGCACTACAAACTTGATTGGCACCGCTTCAACCTGAGACAACGTCTGGAAGAAAGATCAGTGGTCACAGTAGAGGAGTTTGAGAAGAAGACTGGGACAGGTAGAGTTGTGAATGCTTATTTAATCTTACTGAAAAACTGTTTTATGCCATCCGGTTTGTTCCAATCCAGTTGCCATTCAGTAAGTGTAATTTTTGCGTAATCTTCCTGTCTGCCTTGCTGTTACCAGGTGATATTTCAAGCATTTCGGGTTCAGACTCAGACAGTGAGGATGAGGATCTTAGAGATGAAGTGGGCACTGAAGGGACAGACAGTGCTCTGGACACAGATCAGTCCGCCTGTCGACTTTCTTCCAAAGTAGTCTTTCAAAACACGCAGGAACAGTATCTGTCATTGTACCGCTGTGTTCTGCAAAGCAAGAAAGTAAGTAAATCTGTCCATTTTATGTATTTGTTAGCTTGAGTCTAAATTACAAGAGCTTTGGCTCAGAAGAATCCTCACTCAACAGATTATTAACAGATTATCACCTTCATGTCGTTCCAAACCAGTAAGACCTTTGTTCATCTTCGGAAACAAAAAATTAAGATATTATGAAATCCGAGAGCTTCCTGACCCTGCATAGACAGCAAGGGTCCTACCACAGTCAAGGCACAGAAAAGTAGTAAGGACATCGAGGGACATTCTCATAACTTTGTAAAATTATGGTTTAACCACTCACACTCACATGTCACATGGACCATTTTAACAATGTCCCTTCTACGTTTCTGTGCCTTGACCAAGGTAGGACCCTTGCTTTCTGACTGGACATTAGGATGAGTAAAATGACAGAATATTAAACTATCCCTACCAAAATCCTGGTCATGACACCCATTGACTTTAGGATGATAGAACCAGAAGTTTAAAAAATTCTAACTCATTTCCTGGTTTTTAGAGTCATTTCTGGAACTGCTCTCTTCTTTCAGTCTCATCTGATTCTGTTGTCATATTCAAACTCAGGACAATGAAGAAGACTTGGTTTCCTCTTTACTGAAAATGTCAAGCAACACTATTTGGGTCATTCTGATGACTGGAGGTGGACACTTTGCTGGAGCAGTTTTTAAAGGGTTGGTGAAAAGTTCAGAAAGTTGTGTATAACCACAAAAAAAAGTTAATTTAATGCTATTCTTTAATTGATTTGTGTAACATAGAAAAGAGATTGTGCAGCATAAGACGTTTCATCGGTACACGGTGAGAGCGAAGCGAGGGACCGCGCAGGGACTGAGGGACTCTCAGAACCGCAGCCACATGCCTAAATCAGCAGGGGCGGCCCTCAGACGTTATAACGAGGCAGCGTTGCACAAGGTATGTTCCTCCAACTCCATGTTGAATTTCAGCTCTTTGTTATATGGGCCAAAGTTGGACAGAGTTGGAAACGTCTTGGGAAAAAAATGTCTTTTGTATGTAAGGTACACATTTCAAGTACTTGTGCAGATAATTCTCATATTGTAGTTTTAGAAAGTTTTGGAATATTTGTCATCTCCTCAAATTTGTCACAACTGAAGTATACCGTAATATATAATTTAATAAGAAGGGTTATATTTACCTATTGCGATTTTTGCTTACATTTTTTTTTAATTCTTCAGAGGTAAATCACTAACAATGTCAATTTTAACAATATTTCAAGTGTCTTATGATGCTTGTTGAATTTTTAATCCAGTTTTCTTTGTAAAAGGCAAAAAGTCGATCATGCTGATTTCAAACTTAAGGATTCATTAGTTTGAATATTTACTGAACCAAACACTATCATAATATCTTAATTGATAATTCAGTATACTTTAATTTTGACAAAACATGTTTCGGTAGTGACTGCGTATTTTCGATATTGACAGTTATTTTTTGGTAGCGACCACATCACATAAATACAGAATTTTAATCCACATAATAAAATATTACTAATTTGCATAACTATACTAAAACTGTTTATTTCCCCCAAATAAAGGATTATTTGTTCCTTTTTTATCAACTACCTAAACAATGATGACATGTATTCGTTGTGACTGTTACGCTAGTGACAATTTTATGGGATAACACACAAAAAAACAAAGATGTGTCGGTCGTGACTGTTTTGGTAGTGACAATTTTAGATGCTTTTGAAGCTAGCTCAAAGATGCTAATCAGCACATGGTTAGCTAGCACAGTTCAGGGGTGCGTTTCCCAAAAGCATCGTTAGCCAACTATGGTCGCAAGTTCCGTCGTTACCAACGTAGTTCAACGATTGGGTGTTTCCCAACACCAGAGTTCAAACGAACATTCGCAAACAGCGTCGCAAACTTGCGTGGTTGGAACTACAGCTCTCGACCGGTGGTTAGAAGCATCGTTTCTTGTTAGTAAGACATGTGGGCTTAATAAATTATGTTCTTGGTCACAATTTGCAAGCTAACACGCAGTACAATCTATATCCTCAATTTTATCTAACTATAAATGCATTTTAATCTATGTATTTTTGTGCGTCCTCTATAAGCGTTGTTTATGAGTAGTGCGCATGAGCACAAACGCCTGAGGGAACCCCGGAGTATGACGTAAGAGAGAACACGCGATGAATCAAACATCAAATAAAGCGAAATGACAGGGAACAAAAAATAGTAAATGAGTGATTAGGTGCCATGTTCAATATAGCTGCATTTTTTAGATCCATAATCAGCTAAATAGCAGAAGTTATTACTCGGTGACGTCATTAACAACGGCCCTAAGTTGTTGAACTAATGTGGTTCAAACGACGGAGATGCGACCGTGTTTGGGAAACACTCGTGACTAGTTAGTTCGTTTCCACACCAATGCATCGTACTATGGAGGTTAACCAGCGAGTTACAACGTTGTACGGGAAACGCACCCCTGAACAGTTGTACACATAGAAAGACTAAATGTTGTGGAATAATATCAAAAAAGTGTGCCTAATTATAGAAAAATTTGATAGTGATATTCTTTAAAGTTACACACAGATTTTTCCTACTTTTGAACACAAAAGTTTCCTACCTTTGAACAAAAGTTTTTTGTATATAAATGTATAAATATTTCTGGATAGGGGTTTAGTTAAAATCAGTCTCAGCCAATGGACTAAAACATAAACTGTTTTGTGTGTGTGTGTGTGTGTGTGTATATATAATTTTTTTTTTTCAAATTCAAAAAGATATTAAAAACAACAATGGAATAAAATAAAATAAATAATTATTTCAGTATAATTCTCATAAGTTGAAATTTAGAAATTCGGGTTCAGAACAGCCACCTCCCAGTTGAAAGTATCAAATAAATTATGATTTTTCATATATATCAAGCTTACTGATATTTTAAATTATGAGTTTCAATAGATAATAAAAGAATCTTAGTAAACATCTAAGATTTGAATGCTTAAATGCTTTTTTAATGTGTTTTCGGTTGTGGGACAGCAGTTTGCACCAATTCTGTAGAATGACCCATATATAAGAAACTTGAATAACACTAACTTGTATAGAATTTATACGTTTGTAATTGTTATTGATGGATACACCCCTTTTTAACCAGGATATTCACGATCTTCTACAAAGCTGGGCTGAGTATTTGAAGGAGGCAAGTGCCATCTTCCTGCGAGCACCGAGTTACAATAAGAGCATATTTTTTGGAGGTCGTGAAGCACCATTGGACAAAAAAGATCAGCGAGTCCGCGTACCTCCTTTTGCCACCCGTAGAGCCACATTTAGAGAAATACAGAGAGTTTTTGATCTACTTTCAACTCTACATATTTATCGTAAGTTGAGGTTTGCTACCATGTTATATATATATATATATATATATTTTCAAATATTTAAATTTATTTCCTTTACGTTATTAGTTCACTTCCAGAATGAAAATTTCCTGATAACTTACTCACCCCTATGTCATCCAAGATGTTTATGTCTCTATTTCTTCAATCATAAAGAAATTATGCTTTTTGAGGAAAACATTCCAGGATTTTTCTCCATATAGTGGACTTTAATGGGGATCAGCAGGTTGAAGGTCTAGATTGGTTTCAGTGCAGCTTGAAAGGGCTCTGGGTCTCTACTTCTGCCCACGTCACGCATGCATGATTATGTAATATGTGAGGTCCAGCTAGTGCAAGATGAGTATTTGTGTTTTTATTTATTATTTTTATTTTTTTCTTTGAAAATGACAGCTAGTTTCACTAGATAAGACCCTTATTCCTCGTCTGGGAACGTGTAGAGCCCTTTGAAGCTGCATTGAAACTGTAATTTGGTACCTTCAACCCATTGGCCACCATTGAGGTCCACTACAAATCCTGGTATGTTTTCCTCAAAAACCTTAATGTCTTTTTGACTGAATAAAAAAAGACATGAACATCTTGGAAGACATGAGGGTGAGTAAATGATCAGGAAATTTAATTCTGGAAAAAAACCTCTCCTTTATTTATGAATGCCTGTTACATTCCAGAAAAGGACACTGAAATCTCCAGCATTTTTACTCCTTCGAAGAAAGTGGGGAAGAAGAAGACTCCTAAACCTGTTAGTCATCCAGTCCCAAACACCAATGGTGCGTCTGAACCCTGACTGTGTCTTAAATGCCATGCTTCTAAAATTATACTTATTTATGGGTGGTTTTGTGGTCTGTGCCTACAGAGGGAGAAGAGGTTAAAGAAGAAAGCTCAGAGGAGGAAGACTCTGGAACGCTTGAGATGGTGGAAGTGACACTGGGAACTCTGGACCTCAGAGAACATGAGGTCCAGCTTAATAAGAAGAAAAGGAGGAAACGGAAAGGAAAGAGAGAAGGTGATGACCTTTACAGAACAAAATAATATTGTAATATTGAAAGAGACATTTGATTAAATACATCTTGTTTTTACTTGTGTCTTTAGACTCAAGCAACAGAGAAGTAACTGAAGGAAAGGCAGATGATCAACTACCAGAAGAAGAAGAACTAGAAGGGGAAGATGACTCTAAAGAGACGCAGAGAAAGTCAAAGAGCAGGAGGAAACCAAAAGGCAAAAAACGCCAGCCGGAAGAAGGTATTGAGGATATTAAAGCCAGCAGTCAACATTAGTAATATTAAGAAATGTTTCATAAGCACCAAATCAGTATATTAGAATGATTTCTGAATGGTGGCACTGAAGAAATTCAGCTTTGGTGTCAAAGTTATACTTTGATGCCATATATTCAAATAGAAAATTTTCATTTTTTTTTTTAATAATATATCTTTTCAGATGAAGTGGATGATTCTTTGGAATATAGTTTGAGGGACGCACTCTACACTGCCTGTAAAACGGGTGACATCCAATCATTACGCACCCTCCTGCAACTGCCAGAGGACCAGGAAGAGGATAAGGACACAGGAGAAAGAAACATCAAAGAGAATCCTACTTCAAGGGGTTTTTGTCTTCTCAACAAGCCCATAGACTCAGCAGGCTTTACTTTACTGCATGTGGCATCGGCAGCCGGACAGAAATCGGTCATCAGACTGTTAATGGATGAAGGGAGTGATCCAGCTAATAAGTACGCACATACATAAACGTTTTAATTAGCAATTAGCAATAATGGTCTGTATGAATAAGTTTTAATGTGGCCAGGAGGGTTGTTTGGTTCTACATAGTGGCCTAAATAATTTTTTTTTCAGGGACAAGAAAGGACAGACTCCATATGGCGTAGCTCCTGAAAAAGATACCCGCAACACATTCAGAAAATACATGGCTGAACACCCTGATAAATACGACTACACTAAAGCACAGGTAGACAGATCTATCTTATGATGACTAGCAACACCACAAATAGTAACAAAACCTTCTTATGCTTTTCAAAAAAAACAAACAAACAAAAAAAGTAAAGGTCAGGGACCACAAAAAAAAAAATCTGTTTTTCATTTTAAAACAAATTAGTTTTTAATATACATTTATACAGATTTATTTGTAGCAATAGCCAAAAATACATTGTATGGGTCAAAATTATAATTTTTTTTATGTCAAAAATCATTAGGATATTAGGTAAAGATCATGTTCAGTGAAGATATTTTGTAAATTTCCTACCGTAAAAATATCAAAAAGTAACATGCGTTGCTAAGAACTTAATTTGGACAACTTTAAAGGTGATTTTCTCAATATTTAGATTTGTTTTGCACCCTCAGATTCCTGATTTTCAAATAGTTGTATCTCGCCAAATATCGTCCTATCCTAACAAACCATACGTCAGTGGAAATCTTACTTATTCAGCCTTCATTATGTATAAATCTCAATTTCAAGAAATTGACCCTTATGACTGGTTTTGTGGTCACATTTAAGACATTTATAAAATGTTTTTACCAAAAGATGAAGATAAAAAGTTTGAATGAGTCATTTTTTTAGACCTGCACTAAATACAAAAGTTTAATAACTATTTGTTCATTACGTATCATTATTTATATCATAACATTTATTTAATTTTTTTAAATACTTTTATTCAGCTTTAAATAATTTTTTTTTTTTTGTACAGGGGCCTTGTCTTTTCGCAACCCAAAGTAATAAATCTCTCACTTATTCCTGTATTTTCTTTGCTTTATTGTGTTCAAGGTACCTGGACCACTGACTGAAGAAATTGAGTCCAAAAAGGCAGAGAAGACAAAAGCCCGAAAAGCAGCACGGAAACAGAGAGAGAAAGAGCAAAAAGAAGAGAAACTAAAGAAACAGCAAGAAGAGGAGGAAAAGAAGAGGTTCATAGCTCTTAGTGACAGAGAAAAGGTGACTACTTCATTTCTTGCTTGTACAGTAGTTCTTATGTGGATGAGGTCTTGCGATTGGCTGATCACGTCATATTTCTGATGTCACACAGCGAGCTCTGGCTGCAGAGAGGAGATTGGCCGAACATATGGCCACAACTGGAGTAACACTCACCACTATCAGGTATGTAATAATATCTCTATTGAGAAATATCTGTCCATTATGCAATTCATGATGAAAGGGGTTATGAACTGCCTTTTTTATTATTTTGTACTGTTTTCTGAGGTCCACTTATAATGCTATCAAGATTTGTGCATAAACATAATTTAGGAGTAATAGGCTATTTTCTGTCCTGTTTTGACCCCCTCATTAGAACGCTTTGTTTGAATGGGCATGGCGGATTATAGACTCAAAAGTAAATGCCCTCTGCTATGATTGGCTAACAGTTGTGTATGTTTGACAGCCTACATCCTTCATAAATGGATGGGAAGTGATGTAGAAGCAGGCATAGATTTTCTTCTGTGGAGGCGGTGTTTAGCCACACTATTACATCATAAAGTGGCACATTACATAACCTGTTGTTTTGGCAGATTGACTTCCATGTAAGCTGTTTTTAGACTAACAAGGAAGTTTGGCATTTTGAGTTATTATAGTACGAAGACCTCTTATATGTCAAAAAATCAAGGGACTTTTGATTTCTCAGTTCATGACCCCTTTAAAGGAATAGTTCATCCAAATGTAAGTTTTGTAATCATTACTGTAATATGTTTAAAGGAGATGCTTTCAGTGTGGAGAGTCGTTACTGGGGAAGATTCCTTTTGAATATCTGGAATACTCTTTCTGTACGCCTCGCTGTGTCCAAGCCCACCGTAAAGCCAATGCTGCCGCCCGGCCCTGACCTCTCTAATCCTGACACAGCGCATTAGAGGATGGAAAGGTGTGCTGCCATATTGTGGACATTTCATTTTACATGATTTAAGAGTTGAACTGGATTTTACAAGAAACGTATCATGGATTTCAGAGTTGTCTTTGGAAATAATAAGACTATGCTAGATTACATGGAATTGGAGAAGAGAATGATTAATAATCATGAATTAGTTACAGAAATCTTGAATTTCAGTAAATTAACACTTTAACTCTATTGTTTTAATAACTCACTCAGGACACAGACCAACCACTGTGATTCAAAAAATGATCTATACATGTTCAATGAGATAATAGGGCATTCAAATCATAGCTAAAACTGTAAAGTAATATCATGGGGCGTTTTGTTTAAAAAAAAAAATTAAAACAGTAAGGTTTATTCTTCCACATTGTTTGGTAGCTGCAGCAGTTTTATTAGATTGTACACATACAGTTGAAATCATCATTGATATGATTCTTTTGGTCTATTATTATTATTTCCAAACTCTTACGATTTATGATCAAGAACAAAAGGTATATGGTTGAGCGCACAAAATGATACAGTCAAATTAAAACATGACTCACTGTTTTGATAAATCTATTATTTATTATTTCTTCATTTCTTTCCAAGTGACTAGAATGCTTTTATATCATTCCAAAAACGTTACATCATGCCTGCCCCCCACAAAAACACTGAATATAGAGTTATGACACTGAGATTAAAATCATCTTCTTCTTTTGAAGCAGATAAACTTTAATGTACATCAAGATTCTGATTTCTTAGATTTGTCAGTACTAAAATTAACTTCAGCACCTTGGTGTGGAAAGAACTTTCATTTTTTACCATTTCTTATAGACATAGTTCACCCAAAAATGAAAATTCTGTCATGAATTACTCACCCTTATGTCGTTTCAAACTCGTAGGACCTTTGTTCATCTTCGAAACACAAATTAAGATATTTTTGATGAAATCCGAGAGCTTTCTGACCCTGCATAGATGCAACATTTGCGTACGTCATTGTAGTCATTATTTTTATTTTCTTTGCGCACAAAGTTTAACAAAAAATATGTTTGAATCACTGATGTCTCATAGACTATTTTAACAATGTCCTTAGTACCTTTCCAGGCCTTTAATGTGTCAGTTGCGTTGCTGTTTATGCAGGGTCAGAAAGCTCTCAGATTTCATCAAAAATATCTTAATTTTTGTTTCGAAGCTGAACGAAGGCCTCACAGGTTTGGAACGACATGAGGGTGAGTAATTCATGACAGAATTTTCATTGTTGGGTGAACTATCCCTTTAAGAAATAAACCGACCAGTATATTTGGCAAGTATGGGGAAAAAAGTGTATTTATCTATAATACTGGATAGATTTGAGCAGAGATGATGCAGCTATACAGATATGCTGAACTGCGAAAGGCCTTTGAGTGTATGATCATGTTTTCTGTCCCGTGTTGTTCAGCTGAGGCCGGTCCATAAACAGAATTCTTCTGTGTGATGGAGCTTTTTCCAGCTCTAGCACTGTGATGTTGTTTGGCTGAGTGGCACTAAGAAAAGGTCCGGGGACATACAGTGTCTGTTGGGGGCCTCTCTGGGGCCAATAACGTCCTAAGTTCACCCCATTTACCCACACTTGACCCTAAAAGATAAAAGCAGAATAACACAAAACTGCCTTGTAGTTAGGTCTCAAACAAAAACAAATACTAGATAATCTGTATAATACAAAAAAAAAAAAACGCATCTCACCTTTGTCCATCCATTAAGTTTTACAAAAGTGTCCCATGTGAGACCTGTAGGCTTCAAGGTACCTGAGTAGATCATTGGTCCGTCTCCTGCTTCCATTGCTGACTCTGAGTGAACCGCCTGCAGCCAGCCATTGGCTACTGCAGTGTCAATGTCCAGTGGGTAGATTGACCAATCAGTGAGCACATCATTGCCCAAAATGAGGTTACCCAAGAGACCCTGAAAAAGTTTTTTTTATTTATTAATGGAATTTTCTCAGATGGTTTAAGGAATATTAGCATGTCTTGAACAATGATAGGTTTAGTGTAACTTGCCTTATTATCATTGATATAACTTCCAAAATTAACCCTGCCCATGTTTTCCACGAGTATGTCCAACTGATCCCCTTGTTGTCCTGTAACGTTCATCACCAGTGCAGTGTCCCTCTCCATAAACCCCTGGTACACCTGCTCAGAGACGAGTTTCAATTGATTTCATTGCAAAGCTAGTGCAAGATGAGCATTTGTGGTTATAAAGTATATACATGTTTTATTTTATTTTTTAGAAAATGACTAGTCGTTTCACTACATAAGACCCTTATTTCTCAAATGGTATTGTGTAGAGTCATTTGAAGCTGCACTGAAACTGCAACTTGGACCTTCAACCTGTTCATCCCCATTGAAGTCCACTATATGGAGAAAAATCCTGGAAAGTTTTCCTCAAAAACCTTAATTTCTTTTCGGCTGAAGAAAGAAAGTATTTGGCATTCCAAAATGAACAATGAGTATTCCTTTCTTCATATGTAAAAATGTTCACATTAGTACAAAAATAACTGAGCAGTGGTAAACAGTGGTTTTACACACTAGTTGTAATGCACATAGTGTCTAACTAACCATGGGGAGAACAAAACATTGTTAGCGTGACCCACAAACAAGTGGTCTGCTCACCCCATTCACAGAGATGTATGCACGATCATGGATGCCATTGAGGGGCGAGATGAGAGGGGTCGGCTCGGGAACATTCTCTGGCAGTGTCGTTCGGTAAAGCACGAAGCCATAGTACTGCACACAGTTGACATAACACAAGCTCAGACCAGCTTTTACACTTAACCAAGGCCAGCCTCCAACACCCAAGCCATATATCTACATCTATAGCCATGAGGAAATACAATATTGGCCTTACTTGGCTGGTTAGACATAACATAAAACATCATGAATTATAATTATGTTCTGAACATAATGTTTATTGCATGTATCAAAGGATTAGTAAATTTCCAGGATAAAAATCTCCTGATGATATACCATGTAATAAAAGATGTTCATGTGTTTTTTGCTTCAATCAAAACTTTTCCAATGTGATTGCGTAATAGGCGAAGATGTAGAAATGCATCGCATAGCTTGTGCACAACAAGCATTTGTGGTTAACAAGCATGTTCATTTTTTTTTTTAGAAAATGATTGCTTCGCTAGATAAGGCCCTTATGTCTTGGCTGGGATCATGTAGAGCCTTTTAAAGCTGCACTGCATGGGTCCTCATTGAAGTCCACTATATGGAGAAAAATCCTGGAATGTTTTCCTCAAAAACCTTTCTTTTTCAACTGAAGAAAGAAAAACATGAACATCTTGGATTGCATGGAGGTCAGGACATTTTTATTCTGGAAGTTGAACTAATCCTTTAAGTTCTTTTAAGTATCATACCTGTTTAATCTCCTCAAACGTCAAAGGATATTGAGATTGTACTGGACCTTGAGGTGACAGCGTATCCAACAAGCTGCTGATGTTGCCAACCTATGAAAGAACATAGGAACCAAGTAAGATTGTTTGTATGAACAAATGAAATAAGATTTTGCCATGTGAAATATCCACACCTTCTGAAGTGTAACAAAGCCATAAGCAAACTTTGGGGTGGCCGGTGGCATGGGACCAACTGGAATATCACGAAACTGAAAACAAATACATATATAATTAATACAAAATGTATGTTTTATTATTCAAAAGATGCTAGCTGGTATGGGTAAGCATTATGAACAAAATAGTATATTACAATAACATTTCTGGTAACATTTTTTTGTGTGTACTTTAGACATTCTACTACTATAAGCAACTTTGCAACTACATCAATAGAGTATTAGTAGACTGTGTAAATATTAATATATGAGCATTTGGATCTCAAAATTATACAGTCATTCTTGGAAAGGGTTCAAATACACAAACATTTTTGAAAAAACAAAGAACTTACGGGACCTGAAAGATTTTTCTGAAGAGCAGTGGGCAGTTTGTTTAGGACAAACAAGGGACTTACGAACAAGTATTTAGAATCAAGTGTATGTAAACTTTTGAACAGGGTTATTTTTTTTAAATTGAACTATTATTTTCTTAGTACTAAATAAAAAACATGCATTTTGTATGAACATTTTGCAAATTCTGCAAGGTGTATATAAACTTTTGACCTCAACTGTACATACAGTCATATGTCCAGCCCTATCAACTATTTTTTAACCTTATAAATTGGATATCGTCATATATGTGCATTTAGAGTTACTGTGTGTATGTTCTTACATTTTTAATGACATCTCTGATGGCAAGTAGCTTGTCAGTAGGGTCTCCTGCCTCTGATAAAGGAGCATCGTAATCATAACTGGTCACCACAGACCGAAACCTGGTATCATGATCTGCTCCTATGAATGATAACATTTACACATTCACACATTAGGTTGATTGCGTTACCACGTATTATCAAGGATATGAGAACAGGTATACTGAAATAGCAGATTTACCATTCCAGTAGCCAAAGTTTGTTCCTCCCTCAAACATGTACCTGTGCATAAGAAGAAAACCCTATTTAAGTTGGATTATCAGACGTACTATTTTCACTCATTACTCTATAGAAAACATGGCTTACATGTTTACACTGGCACCCATGGACAACATCTCTCCCAGCATTTTGCTCACTTTGACAGTATCCACAGAAGCATGTTTGTCACCCCAGTGATCCAACCAGCCTGTATAGAACTCAGAATTCACCTGAAACCATGACACATCAATTACTGCTAAATCCTACAGCTTGAGAAATAGAGAAACAAGCAGTCAATACATGAATGCTGTCTCAAACATCTTACTTACCAGTGGGCCTTTAGGTTCAAACTTCCTTTGTCGGACGAAGGCTGCGGTGATGTTGATGTCTAAAGGGGAAAATAATTCAATTTTGAACACTCGATATGCATACATGGACTAAAAACAAGTTAAATGTCTTAAAACACTGCACATTTTGATCTTACCTGTGCCAAAGTCAATAGTGGCGTACAGGCCCTCAAGTGTGCCACAGATCATCTCTTTATCCGTGTTCCCATCTGTAGTAAAGAGAACGACGTCCTCCCCCAGGAACAAACGGAATAGAGTGAGAAGATGCCGCATGTAGTTGTAATCACAGGCGAAATAGCTGCCATATTCATTCTCCACCTGATCAGAGAAAAAATGCACAAAATATTCACACCTTAAGAGCCATACTTGTCACTGTAAAGCACTGTTTACATATCAACACCAATCACAATTACTATGTAGGGCTCTCAGTCCTTCAAAACATGAGTATCAGTCACTGTAATAAGTTATTATTAGGTATTGTTATTATTGCATACTCAGTAAATATTATTTTACATTTGTCTCTGGGTGGAGCCAGTAACAAAACAATTGTAGGTTCTATCCCAGCTGTCCTTAAAGGGTTTGTTCACCTAAAAATGAGGACCCTTGCTGTCTATGCAGGGTCAGAAAGCTTTAGGATTTCATCAAAAATATCCTAATTTGTATTCTGAAGATGAATGAAGGCCTTACAGGTTTGAAACAGCATGAGGGTGAGTAATTAATGACAGAATTTTCATTTTTGGCTGAACTATTTCTTTAAAAACATCACACCAGGTTCATCTTGGGGGACTGGCCCACTCATCTGAGCACACTGCATTGGACAAATGTGTCTGGTAATTATTGTATACTTGCATACTAAATTTGAGCTCTATGTCGTACCTGCACACTGATAATATTTCCTCCATTCTGATAAAGCCACCGTCTCATCTTAGCAAGCAGCACAGCCAACCAGTCACTTGCCGCCTTCAAATACTCTGAAATAGACAAACACTAGCATTAAAGACAGATCTGGCTCATGTGAAGTCATGTCTCACATAGACGTAACAGATACCTGTGTCAGCTGAACGGAGGATAATGTTGGGCTTTTGTAGCAACCAGGCAGGCAAACCACCCTATCGGACAGATGAGAACCCACAATTTACAAGTCGCAAAATAATAATCACAAGGCTGTCTTTTGTGTTGTGACCAGAACTAATTATTAATAGCATCATGAATCCTCATTCAAAAAACTAAATGCTTTTCAAAATCAGCATGATTGTCTTTCATCTAAGGAACACTAATGAGATGTTTAAAATTATGGGGCAGTCATGACCTAATGGTTAGAGAGCATGTAACCCGAAGGTCACCAGCTCTTTCCACCTTCAATACATTGACTAAGGTGCCTTTGAGAAAGGCATCAAACCACAAATTGCTCCCCAGGCACTGGAGCAATGGCTGCCCACTGCTCTGTGAAGGCTGTTTTTCCATATAATGAAATGTGATTGGTGACCATTATTTTGGTCCAATAATGACCAAAAACATGGTTCATATGATTTGTAACAGGCTCAAATGTAACCTATTACAAATCAACAAGTACAGTTGAAGTCATCTGCAAATCTGCAAAATGTAAATTATTTTACCAAAATAAAAGGGATCATACAAAATGCATGCTATTTTCCATTTAGCACTGACCTGAATAAAATATATTTCACACAAAAGATGTTTACATATAGTCCACAAGAGAAAATAATATTTATAGAATAAAATTTATAAAAATGACCCTGTTCAAAAGTTCACAAAAGTTTTAGATTTTTAATACTGTGCTGTTACCTGAATGATCCACAGCTGTGTGTTTTTTGTTTAGTGATAGTTGTTCATGAGTCCCTTGTTTGTCCTGAACAGACTGCCGCTATTCTTCAAAAAAATCCTCCAGGTCCCTAAAATTCTTTGGGTTTTAAGCATTTTTGTGTATTTGAACCCTTTCCAACAATGACTCTATCATTTTGAGATCCATCTTTTCACACTGAGGACAACTGAGGCACTCATATGCAACTATTACAAAAAGTTCAAACGCTCGCTGATGCTCCAGAAGGAAACACGATGCATTAAGAGCCAGGGGTGTAAACATTTGAACAGAATAAGGATGTGTACATCTTTCTTATTTTGCCTAAATGTCATATTTTTTCATTCAGTTCTGCCCTTTAGAAGCTACAGAAGATATTTACATGTTTCCCTAGAAGACAAAATAAGTAAAATTGACCCCGATCATCAAATTCAAAAAGTTCTCACTCTCTGGCTCTTAATGCATCGTATTTCTTTCTGGAACATCAGTGAGTGTTTGATCCTTCTGTAATAGTTGCATATGAGTCCCTCAGTTTTCCTCAGTGTAAAAAGATGGATCTCAAAATCATACAGTCATTGTTGATGGAAAGGGTTCAAATACACAAAGATTCTGAAAACCAAAGAATTTGTGGGACCTTAATTTTTTTCTGAAGAACAGCAGGCAGTTTAACTGTTCAGGACAAACAAGGGACTCATGAACAACTATCACTAAACAAAAAACACAGCTTTGGATCATTCAGGTAACAATACAGTATTAAGAATCAAAACTTTTGAACAGGGTCGTTTTTATAAATTCAACTATTATTTTCTCTATATGTAAACTTCTTTTATGTGAAATAACTTGTTCAGGTCAGCAGTGTTGTGGGTGATGTGTTACAATTAACGCAAGTTACGTAATAATATTACTTTTTCCAAATAACTAAAGTAGCACATTACTTTTTAATTGACAAGAAAATATCTAAGTTACTTTTTCAAATAAGTAACGCCAGTTACTTTCCCCCTCATTTATTGATTTAAAGCTCTCCTGTCCCCATGTTGAAAGAAATCGTGAGTAAGATGTTACTTTAGTTCTAGAATAAATGTAAACATGCATTAATTCATCTCACTCACTAAAAAAAACAGATACAGTATTCCTTAAAATTAACAAAAACAGTGAAATTCAAATCAGAATATGATGCAAACCTGCAATAATTAAATATGCTATAATTTATATTTTTTAAATATTAAAAAATTAAGGTCCCACAAATTCTTTGGTTTTCAGAATCTTTGTGTATTTGAACCCTTTTACAAATAATACAAATATGTATTTCATCCCATTTTATTAACCTATGTCTTTGCTGCCGACCTTTGATGATCCAATTCATTCATACTAATAAGCAAAAATTACTCAATATAATGTAACGTTTGTTTTCCTTTTTTTATTGCTGAAGAGTTGACATTTTTTCTTCTGCATTCTACTGTACAGATGTGAATTTACTTTTCTCTAAGCCTGAGGCTTTTGGTGTCAAAAGGCTTTTACATTTGCAAAAAATAGAACTTTTTATATTAAAAACGAACAAGCAAGCCCTGCCCAGATTTGAAAAGTAACACAAAAGTAATGTAATGCATTACTTTCCATAAAAAGTAACTAACTTAGTTACTTTTTTAGGTTGTAACACAATATTGTAATGCATTAGTTTTAAAAGTAACTTTCCCCAACACTGCAGGTCAGCACTAAATAAAAAACATGCATTTTGTATGATCCCTCTTATTTTGGTAAAAAAAATTGAAACATTTCGCAGATTCTGCAAGGTGTACGTAAACTTTTGACTTTAACTGTATATGATGTGTAGTGTTTTAAAATCTTGTCTGGAGTGTTCCAGCCTTTAGACAAGATTTTCTAAGTTCCTTTCTAATTAAATTTTTTTAACCTAAAATTATTTTACCTAGTTTTAAGGCTTTCATAACACTATTGTATAACTTAGAGATAAGTTGTAATTTTTGCAGTCTGACTTTCACCGTATGGAAAAGAACAGCGTGAACATTCTACTAAAGAACTTATTTTGTGTGTTCTACAAAAGAAAGAAATATAGGTTTAGAACACCATATGGGCGAATACAATGTAATAAAGTACAATTTTGGGTGAACTATTCCTTTAAAAACACACTTCCTGAAGTCATATTCTCATAATCACATGCAGTGATACACGACACCCACTGGTCTTTAGTAAAACATCACATTTCAAAATCATTCAAGTTTAGCAACATGAGGAAGCAACAGTCACCATTTCCCATTCAGCACAGATGTACGGCCCTGGTCGCAAGATGACTAACAGCCCTGTTTGATTGGCCAGGTTCAAGAAGTACTCAAGATCTCTGTCTCCTGCAAAGTTGTACACCCCCTGCACAGTCTCATGGAAGTTCCATGGCACATACCTGCATGAAAGAAAGGAAAATATTTTTGGAAACATGTGTAACATAAGTGTGTATGCAGTGTTTGCACTGTTGCTCTGTTTCACGTACACCTGAATAGCATTGAGTCCAGTCATGTACATCTTGAGCAACCTGTCCTTCCAATATTCCCGAGGAATGCGAGAGTAGTGGATGCTTCCTGAGATGTACTGAAATGGTTCTCCATCCTTTCGGAAGCAGTTGTTCTTGTAGTCAATGGAAAAGGAGCGTGAATCTGCCTTGAAACAGAAAAGTCATGTAGTTAAAAATTAGCAGGGTGTTTAAGAGTCTGTCTATAAAACTATTCTCAATACGTGACTATGGACCACAAAACCAGTCTTAAGTAGCTTGGGTATATTTGTAGCAATAGCCAAAAATACATTGCATGGATCAAAATTATCGATTTTTCTTTTATGCCAAAAATCAATATTAAGCATTAAGTAAATAAAGTAAAAAGATATTAAGTAAAGATCATGTTCCATAAAGACATTTTGTAAATGTCCTACTGTATTGTAAATGTCCAACTTAATTTTTGATCAGTAATATGCATTTCTAAGAACTTTTCTCAGAATTTTTTTTTCTTTCAGATTCCAGATTTTCAAATACTTGTATCTCAGGCAAATATTGTCCTATCCTAGCAATCAATGGAAAGGTTATTTATTCAACTTTCAGATGATGTATAAATCTCAATTTTGTGGTCAAAGATCACCATGGCAGAGAATGCATTCAAAATAAGCATAATTACAAAGAAAAAAAAAACAATCTAAATTCACTATATAAATTTTAATTACTTTACCAGACTTAAGAATAACAGTTTTAAAACTTAAGGTTTTTATGATCATGGGAACCCTGTCACATGAATTTGTCTATTAAATCTATAAATACACGTCAGGTTGGTAAAAACGAATTAATCACAATGTGTAGAGATGAAAGTCGTGTACTTTGAATCTGGTACTTACCAACACAAATACTGGCAACAAGCACAGACTTAATAAAACGAAAGTAATGTGTGACTTCATCTTTAAATCAAGTGGATAAGACGCAGGAACACTCTTCCGTTTGACATTATGATAGCAACGTGATTTTAAGGTGTCAGGAAATACTATTACAACTGCTCAAACTTTTCTGTTCTGTCATTTTGCATAAAGCGGTCCACTTTCTCGGTTCAATAGATTTGCAGCGTTTCTTCTCTTTGAACATCACGGTCATGTGATTGTTTTCTGTTTAGCCATAATCTGGGTCCTAAAGTCCGCCTGAACAGATCTGAACGTCAATTCTGCGATTCATTGACGCGTTTTCATCAGTTATAAATCATATTGTTCACTTGTTTCACTTTTACTGCTTGCATTTTTTTACACTGCTAGGGAAGTGTATCTATTTAAAAAAAATAATAATAGTAAAACATTAAATTATATGGCTAAAACAGATGAACGAACATGTCACAGCCACAAATGCACAGCTGTAACAAAGCAACCTACAGAACCTTAGTGGACAAAACTAGGTGAGTTGTTTTAAGAGTTATTTATTATAATTTATAGTTTAAAGGTGACCCCTATGGCAAGGCGTTTTAGCCTAAAATATACTATGCCTTACTCGTGGTAATTGCATTTTTACTAGTAACAATTCAATTAGAGAGCTCTATAATTCAATTCCTACTAGTAAAAATTCCAATTACAGAGCTCTCTAATTCAATTCTTACTAGTAACAATTCCAATTAGAGAGATCTACAAATTATTTTTTACTAGTCATATGTCTCCAATGACCTCCATTAATTTTTAATTACAAAGCTCTACAACAGAATTTTTACTAGTAAGAATTACAATTAGAGAGCTATACAAATGAATTCTTACTAGTAACAATTACAATTAGAGAGCTTTCTAAATAAATTTTTACTAGTAATAATTTCAATTAAAGAGCTCTCTAATTCAGTTTTTACTTGTTGATATCCATTTGCATATACTCCAGAATGTTATGAAGAGTAATCGGATGAATTGCATAGTCCTTCTTTGCCATGAAAATTAACTTAATCCCGAAAAAAAAAACTTTCCACTGCATTGTTAAGAAGGCTTCAGGGCGTCCAAGAAAGTCCAGCAAGCGCCAGGATGGTCTCCTAAAGAGGATTCAGCTGCGGGATTGGAGTGCCACCAGTGCAGAGCTTGCTCAGGAATGGCAGCAGGCAGGTGTGAGCGTATCTGAACACACAGTGAGGCCAAGACTTTTGGAAGATGGCCTGGTGTCAAGAAGAGCAAAGTCATATTCTCCGATGAAGCCTCTTTCCGATTGTTTGGGGCATCTGGAAAAAAGGCTTGTCCGGAGAAGAAAAGGTGAGCGCTACCATCAGTCCTGTGTCATGCCAACAGTAAAGCATCCAGAGACTATTCATGTGTGGGGTTGCTTCTCATCCAAGGGAGTGGGCTCACTCACAATTTTGCCCAAAAACACAGCCATGAATAAAGAATGGTACCAAAACACCCTCCAACAGCAACTTCTTCCAACAATCCAACAACAGTTTGGTGAAGAACAATGCATTTTCCAGCACGATGGAGCACCGTACCATAAGGCAAAAGTGATAACTATAAGTGGCTCGGGGACCAAAACGTTGACATTTTGGGTCCATGGCCTGGAAACTCCCCAGATCTTAATCCCATTGAGAACTTGTGGTCAATCCTCAAGAGGCGGGTGGACAAACAAAAACCCACTAATTCTGACAAACTCCAAGAAGTGATTATGAAAGAATGGGTTGCTATCAGTCAGGATTTGGCCCAGAAGTTGATTGAGAGCATGCCCAGTCGAATTGCAGAGGTCCTGAAAAAGAAGCGCCAAGACTGCAAATACTCTTTGCATAAATGTCATGTAATTGTCGATAAAAGCCTTTGAAACGTATGAAGTGCTTGTAATTATATTTCAGTACGTCACAGAAACAACTGAAACAAAGATCTAAAAGCAGTTGAGCAGCAAACTTTGTGAAAACTAATATTTGTGTCATTCTCAAAACTTTTGGCCACGATTGTATACAGTAAATGTCTTGTAAACAGAACTTTGATGGTCCGCCTCAGACACTCAGCGGCGCTACAGGATAGAAGACTGATGTTGCATTCATTCATATTCTCTAGCGCCCTCTAACGAGAGTCTGCTGTAAGTGAGCTAAACTCAGTATAGGTCTAGTCAGCAATCAATCCCACATTTATATTCTGTGAAGTGTTATGTTATTCAGACACCTTCAACATTTCTCATATTGTCACAGTTTATTCGCTATAGTTAAGAATATGGTTAAACTGTGTCAGAACATATTCATCTTCATAATGTCAAATAACACTGATAGAAAGGTGTGTAATGGATAACAATCAACCAAAAATTCAGACAACTGTTAGTATGACAATATTTACACAACTATCAATAATTTGTTACCAAGCAAAGCTTAATTTTTCCAGCCTGTTGGGTAAAAAGGTCGCATTAGCAATTAAAGAAAAGCACTTTGTCTGGTCAAAGTGTCTGAATAATTTTTGGTCCCAAATTTTTTGGGTGTAATATGTCATATAGTTTACTTTAAATTGCCATCCTCACTTACATAAATAAACTATAGTGTCTTGCACCCACTAGTAAAAAAACAATATGTATTATGGTTTGACTATGTATTAGCTCAATATCAATGTTACATATATAACTAGCACTATCAATAGAATGACTAATGTAGTGAATGGGAAAAAGGTTATACATGAAAGACTATTTACATACAAGTGCAGCATAGATAAAGTTTACTCAGTTCACTTTAAAGAGGCATTTATAATTTATAACAACATTTGTCACCAAGTAAATGTGTACTTCCTTCTGCCACTTTAATGGGAGCAGGTGGGCTGGTGAAGTGACTTGTCACCAATTTTCACTTGTGCTGCATGATTGTGAATGTTTACTGCTGGATCCAGACACCCAAATAAACAGTGGCTGATCCAGTGGCGTTGACACATGCACACCACAGCCATTGTTTGACACCATCTGCTGAGTACCATAAAGAGATACACTGCACAGAATGAGGGAGAATTCAAAGACAATGCATAGAGTTTGTACTTGAGGAGGAAGACAGATGCTGTCATTTAAAATAGCTTTACGGATTGCTCCCTTGTTCCCATAAAGTGTGCACTGGAGGGGTAAATGACCCCATATGTGAGAAGAGCAAGTCTTGTTGGCTTTTAAAGGCATTCTTTTGAAAACCAAGCCTAATGCTGTTAGGCAGTAATGCGGTCATTATCCCACTGAGCTGAGTAAGCAAACACACATACCTCCTGTGTTACCTTAACGCACACAAACACACACAACCAGTCTGAACAGAGAACAGTTTTCATGTGTTAAGATGTTCTCCACTTAGTTTAATTAGTAACTGATTGATTTTATACAGAAGATGTACTCATTACATACAGTTGAAATCATAAGTTTACATACACCTTGTAGAGTCTGAAAAATGTTAATTATTTGACCAAATTTAAAGGATCATATGAAATACATGTTATTTTTTATTTAGTACTGACCTGAATAAGATATTTTATATTTTAGACATTTACATATAGTCCACAAAAGAAAATATGTTTTCATTTATTTATAAAAAATGACCCTGTTCAAAAGTTTACATACACTTGATTCTTAATACTGTTTTGTTACATGAATGATCCACAGCTGTGTTTTTTAGGGCTTTCAAACGATTAATCGCGATTAATCGCATGCAAAATAAAAGTTTATGTTTACATACTATATCTGTGTGTACTTATTATGCATATACAAATACATACACATACATGTATATATTTAAAAAAAATATTTATATGTATACTGCCCTCCAAAGGCAAAGTGCAGTAACTACACCAACACTGAAACTGAGAAAAATGCCTTTAAAGTTTTTACGCCAGCTAGTCAAACATGTTGACACTCTTCTTTCTCTGAAACACTCTCGTTCCTCTGGGACAAAATTGAACCAGGAGACGTTGCCACAAGACAAAACAGTTGTCACAAAGTCCATTTTAAGCCTTAACTCAATTTTGACCAAATGTGTAGTTACTGCGCTTTGCCTTTGAAGGGCGGTATATTTATACTTCTATATAATTTAGGTTATAAATAAATTTAAATATTTAATATATAAATCTAACATATTTTTCCTTAATACATACATGTGTGTATGTGTATTCATGTATACATAAGAAAAATACACAGTACACACAGATATAGTATGTAAACATAAACTTTAATTGTGCATGCGATTAATCGCGATTAATCGTTTGACAGCCCTAGTTTTTTTGTTTAGTGATAGTTGTTCATGAGTCCCTTGTTTGTCCTGAACAGTAAAACTGCCTGCTGCTCTTCAGAAAAATCATTCAGGTCCCACAAATTCTTTGATTTTTCAGCATTTTTGTTGAACCCTTTCCAACAATGACTGTATGATTTTGTTGACTCATATGCAACTATTACAGTTTTCTAAACACTCACTGAGGCTTCAGAAGGAAAGAGCCGGGGGTGAAAACTTTTTGAATTGGAAGATCAGGGTGAATTTAACTTATTTTGTCTTCTGCGGAACTTGTAAGTATCTTCTGTAGCTTCTGTAGGGGCACTACTGTATGAAAATAAAAAGATATTTACGCAAAATAAGAAAAATGTACACATTTTCATTTCATTTCATTTCATTTTATGTTTATCTGCTTAACCCCAGGATGCTAAACTCGTGCTCAGGACAGATGGACGTGGCCGAGTATCAAAGGTAAAAAATGATATAAATACTGTTCAGTTTTAGCAAAAACCGATCGTTTCGTGTCTTAAGACATCAATGTATCGTCACGAGCCGCAGGGTGTAATTTGGATTTGTCTGTGCATGTTTTTGTTTACTTTTAAAGGTCTGGTGCCCATCCACTCATATTATTTGGCTGGCAGACTGCACCGGTTTTCGTTAAAAATCTTTGCTTGTGTTCTGCTGAGAAAACAAAGTCACCTACATCTTGGATGCCCTTGGGGCAGGGGCGGACTGGCCATCGGGAGAACCGGGACAATTCCCGGTGGCCTGGCAGCCAATTTGGTCCGCTGCCATTTTTTTTTTTATTTATATTTTATTTTCATATATATTGTTGTTGTTGTTTCTGTTGCCTGCCGAATGTACTAAAGTGATTATTTCCAAATTCGCCATTCAATAATAATACTCTAATAAATCGTAATCCAAAATCAATCCAAATCGTTCGCCAAAAAAGAATGCAAGACTCGAGAATGGAGCGCCCAGGTGGAGCAGAGGGTCGAAACTGTCCTGTTCAGTACTTCATTTACAGGTCCGATACATCTGTAAATAGACTATTGTAGTTTTGTTTACTTAGTTAAGCACTAAACTGTTTGCAAATATTATCAATAGCAGTCCGTTTGCTGAAAAATTAACAAAATGGCATAATTTTGTAAAGAGTAGGAACTTAGCAGACAAATATTCACATTGTTTTATAACACGTTTAGAGGGAGCTAAGGCTAACAACAATACAACCCTTACAAAAATTAACCATGTTTTCACTAAAAACCAAAAAACATTGTTACTATAGTTAAACTATGGTAACCACAAATTAACAAAGGTTTTGCTACACTTGGTATTTGTAGTAAATGGTATTTGTAGTAAAACTCTGGTTATACAAATTGTAATCAAAATGCCAAAAAAAACAAAAAAAAAACACGGTTACTACTATACTTTTACCATAGGCCTAATTAAACCATGGTTAATTTTCCTAAGGACAAAACATGACCCATGATAATGCAAAAAAAAAAAAAATCAGTATTAAGATTTCACTAAAGATATATTCAAGATGTAGCTATTATTGTAGGCCAACAGTTTTGACATTTAGGCAAGATAAAACAATAGCACATGGTCCTAATGTAATACTTACATTTTTATAAAAAGGTAAATGGAAGTTCAAGAGATAATCTTTAATTATTTTGCGTGGCACCAGCCAGTGGATTATACTTTTTTTTATTATCCATGGTTTCAGAATTTGTTGTGGGTTTTTAGGGTGGCCTGGATGAGTGTGAGATTTCCCGGCCTGAAATTTTGTCCCAGTCCGCCCCTGCCTGGAGGTAAGCAGATATACATCAAAATTTCATTTTTGGGTGAACTATCCCTTTAATGCATCAAATTAATCAATAATGCAATTTGTATGATCCTGCTTATTTTGGTAAAATAATTAACATTTTGCAGATTCTGCAAGGTGTATGTATACATTTGACCTCAACTGTATGTACAGTGTGTGTGTATATATATATATATATATATATATATATATATATATATATATATATATATATATATATATATATATACCTACACTCATGCACGTATATATTTAAGAAATATTTATTACAGATTTTTTTTTTGGATGCGATTAATCGTGATTAATCAATTTGACAGCACTAAAATCAAATAACAAACAGTAATTGAATTTGCAGCATAATGATCACTCATCACACATACCTTCTAAATTATAAATAATCTATATCTTAACTTTGTTGGATGTTAAACCTGCCACATTTACAGCATTTAGTTTGGTAAGGAGATACACAGTTTTGACAGTTCAATCTTTAGCAGGGACTAAGCATCCCTCAGGCAGTAATTAAACCAACCAGCACTCACCTCCCCTCACGTGCATCTGAATAAACATATTATTTATTAATACTATTAGTTCAAATGACAGATTGGGACAGGCTGAGATCACATTCCCTTTTTGTCTTTATGGCTGTGTTTGTCTAAGCAGTGCTGGTTAATGAGTAGAGCATAAATGAGTCAGTCTCTTGTGAGATGATTTGGCTGTGAGTCAGGCCCTCTCTCTGTCAGGATAATTAGGATGGCTTTGGATTAAAACAATTTTAGTTGGGTTCATAACTTTATTATTGTGGCCTAAATAACTGAACTGTGGTCTTTTGTATTTTTTAAACCTGGGTCAAAATGTGTGCTACCAATACAAACTTCTGCCTCAGTAATTATACCCTGAAAAAAAGTCTTTTCAGAAGCTGATAATCCACTTATGCTTTGGGAATAAATCAAAATCCTTACTCACAGGGGAGGTTAGTTTTCCGAACACAGACAGAGATTTGCCTTTTCGCTGTTGAAGATTACAGGAAGTGTTTCAATGTGTAAACATTGATAAAAAGCTTGTTTTGCCTATTTTTGAGACAAATCGATATGTTATTTAAATGTGTTACTAAAGGGCCATAATATTTTGATTCATGTTCTTTGCTGATCCTTGTTTCTTTTGGTTTGTGTCTGTACATGCACATAAAACACTCCTTTAATTACTCACAATTTATAATGTGTCACAGCTGTATTTCCAGGGCTTTTCCGGAAAGGGCTGTCAATATTTGAGGATTTGCTTGAGTCAGAGCTCTTCTGAATGTTCAGTCAGGCCATCTATGGAGATATGCTTCAGATGGAAGTCCACCTGTTTGTTTGTGAAAACAGTAAACTCATCTTATAATAGCTTATCTTGTTTTAGTACTGACCTGAATAAGACATTTTACATAAAAGATTTACATATAGTTTACAAGAGAAAATAATAGTTGAATTTATAAAAATGATCTGTTTAAAAGTTTACATACACTTGTTGTTACTGTGTTGTTACCTGAATGATTTACAGCTGTGTTTTTTGTTTAGTGCTAGTTGTTCTAGTCTCTTGTTTGTCCTGAACAGTTAAACTGCCTGCTGTACTTCAGAAAAGTCTTTCAGGTCCCACAAATTTTCTTAGTTTTTTCTGCATTTTTGTGTATTTGAACCTTTTCCAACAATGACTGTATGATTTTGAGATCCATCTTTTCACACTGAGGACAACTGAGGGACTCATATGCAACTATTACAGAAGATTCAACGCTTACTGATGCTGCAGAAGGAAAAAAATATCAAGAGTTAAGAGCCGGGGGTGAAAACTTTTGAACAGAATGGAGATACATTTTTCTTATTTTTCCTAAATATCATATTTTTTATTTAGTACTGCCCTTCAGAAGCTACAGAAGATACATACATGTCTCCCAAAATACAAAATAAGATACATTTACCCTGATCTTCAAATTCAACTTAAAATTCTCTTAACGCATTGTGTTTCCTTCTGACGTATCAGTGAGCATTTGAACCTTCTGTCAAAGTTGCATAGTTGCATGCTCAGTTGTCCTTAGTGAAAAGATGGATCTCAAAGTCATACAGTCATAGTAAATGACTAAATGTAAAATGCTGGAAAACCAAAGAATTTGTGGGACCTGAAGGATTTTTCTGAAGAACAGCAGGCAGTTTAACTGTTCAGGACAAACAAGTGACTCGTGAACAACTATCACTAAACAAAAAAACACAGCTGTGGATCATTCAGGTAACAACACAGTATTAAGAATCAAGTGTATGTAAACTTTTGAACAGGGTAATTTGTATAAATTCAACTATTATTTTCTCTTGTGGACTATATGTAAATGTCTTTTATGTGAAATATCTTATTCAGGTCAGTACTAAATAAACAATAACATGCATTTTGTAAGATGCCTCTTATTCTTTACTGTTTAACACTACTATTTCCTATTTTAAAACTTCAAAATGTGGAATGTCAGCGCGGGTTAATTATTTTGTTCTGACTATGCTCTTTACAACATAAACCAAATATTTCCGCCTGCCTCCCTGAGAGAATCATGTCAGTGACCACCAGCAGGCTTGGGAATTTTCAAATCGTCAACCGCCTGACAAAACAACCTCCTCCAGATTTCTCAACAGAAACATTTTTACCATGTTAATGACCAAAGTTAATAGGACCTGATGAATCACAGTGCACATATCCCCTGCAGTTTTACACACGGCATGTGCTATGGATCATGTTACTCATTGATAAATCCTCCTGTAGACTACTTATGGTCATCTTTCCTGTGACTACTCTTAAGCACAACATTAAAGGGATTCATTTTGAACCCTCATATCTCAGCAGATTCCTATAATGAGTCATACATTTTGCGTCAGTTTGAAAAGTTTGTTTATACCCATTAATAAAAGAAATATTAAGAAGCAAATGTTATGTATATTAGGTTTTGCTAGGCTACTATGCCAATGAATAAATCAGACATTAAAATATCAACCTAAAAAATGTTGTCTTTTTCTGTGTTATAATGATGATAAGAATATGTTTTACAAATCACTCTGGAGGACGTTTCTGGGAAGGAAAAAGTGCATAACCTCCTCAAGCCATGAAGAATGAGGAATGGTATGTTACTATATTGCACAATGAGTCCCGTCAGAGGCTTCCGAAACAGAGTTTTGCATCTGAAAGTCCAGCATGTTGCTGTCAACATATTTCTGTTCATAAAAGTTTACACTAAGTGCAAATAGCAATGTATTCTATTTACACTATGTTAAAATAGCAGGATTTTCTGCTATTTATACTACTGTTTGCAAATAGTGGCAGTTATCTGCACCTCAGTATAGCACATTATAAAACGGTATTCAATAATAATTTATTGAGTGTAAATTATAATTTTAATTAAAATTATTAAATGGATGGCACCTTATTGGGACAATAAGGCCCACCCTACACCAACACTAACTCTATCCATTACTTTATTTTCAACTTTTTTATTATTTCCTTCATTTTTATTGAAAATAAATGCATTTCCGATCTGATATGAGATTTGACAAGGAAGAAAAAAAGTTTGGCAAAAGGCGGATTCGTAACCCGGGTCGGTCGAATCAAAAAGACTATGGCAGACACTTTACCATCTATGCCACTAGAGCTGACAATTGCTTGTCGTCTTTTGTAGTATTAACTAGCCCTATAACGTGTTACTGTAATTAACTTCTGCCAACAAGGTGGGCTATTTGCATTAAGTGTAAATAGACACTGTAAAAGCTCGGATGTAAACAACAGAATGGATTGCACAGTTAATGTACTACTGAATATGTTGTTCTGCTAATTTATGCTGTCTAAACCATGGAAAAAACATTTGGAAGCTGCTTAATCATATATAGAAGGACTTAGTAAGCAGGAAAAAAGTGCAATAGTTTGGCAAACTAAACTTAATAGGTGGTAAACATACGTACAAGCAGTATTTATTAAGATATTAGCCTAATATTTCACCTACCTGACCAGAAATGGTAAGAACAAACAAATGTTGTCAAGATTCTTGCCCTCAAAATCCTGGTTCAGTTCAGCCAACCACAAATGCCTTTTGTTCCTCAGACAGTTTTTTGCATTAGCTCAAAAACATAGCTCAAAAACATGTTTTTTTTTTTTTTATGTTTTGGTTAGATATTCATTCAGTATTTTTTAAATGTTACAACTTCTTTTAGAATGTTTAGAGAACATTCAAAAGTAACATTCCCATAATGGAATGTTCCCTTAACATTCGAATAACTAAGAACGTTTTTAGAACATTTTAAAAACGGTATGTTTTGAATGTTCCGAGAACATCTAGAAATAATGCTTTCATAACATAATGGGAACATCAGCAAAGGATTCTTAGAATGGCACTATCTTGAGCGAACATTAAGAGTATACTCTTCTAAACTGTCAAAGGTCAATAACTTCTAGTTTTAAAATATAGAAACTATTAGATCAGCTAGCTTTGTAATAGCATTATGATGGCTTTAAAATGAAGATACATTAGATTTATGTCTGAGTACATTTATGGAATATTAAAGTGCTTTGTGCGGTCAATGCCTCTCTTTTTATAGTGTATGTTGATGTGAGATGGCTGCAGTGAGCATCATGTTACAACACACATTAGTGATGGGCTCCCAAGACTATTGAACCCAAGTTCCCTGACATTCATAAACGAACAGAACTCAAAATATGTTGACCTTTTCAGACATGTTCTGGAACTGCTTGGTCCACAGCAGGATTCCTCCTTATCTTCCAACACAGTTAACTGTGAAGTCATTTAAAGCCCCCCTCTGTTGCCCCCCATGATCTTCTGCATTCCACACCTTTGTATGTTTCTCATTCACTGCAGGATGATGGTTCCACAAACAAGCCTGCCCCCTCCTAAACTCCTCTTTGGCCTTCCACCCTGATATATTATTCAGTGTATAGCTTGTGAGTTGCCTACCACCCACATACAGTAGGCAGGGGTTGTGTGTCCTGTCTAATATGATTTTACGTTTGAGGCGACAGTGTGCACTTATCTGATGTTTCACTTGTTGTGACATTAGCTCAATACATGTGCTGTTTATCGGTTGCTGCATCAAGGCATTCGTGTAGCTCTGTTTTTACATAATCACCACAAGCCTGATCATGTGATAATCCAGTGGTAACAACTGAGAGGCATTAGAAAGACTCTTTATCTAACATGCTCTCCAACATACATCCCCCTTTTTCGCCCCATTAACTGAGATCTTATGCTTTCAGCCAAGGGTTAATTGACCTTGCCTCAGGCCTGATTGAGGGTCAGACTGTTACAAAGACTGCCATTAATCCACTAGAAATCACTGTCAAAATACGGCGCATAATGCATTTCTGTGTTTGCAGATGCTGTGTCCACAATTTTGGCAGCAAGTAAACTGACTCAGGGTCAGGGGACTGAAACAAACTCTCAGACAGACCGACTGTGTGCCAAACAAGTTCTCAGACAGACAGAATTGACTTCAGAACTGGTATGTATGTGTTATGCCAGAGCAGAACAGCTGATCTAGGATCACAGCGCGACCTGTGAAAGTGGCAAACGACTACAAGAGAACGAGAGCTGTGAATTATAAGTGATTTATATCTTTAAATGTCTAAAGTATACTCTGCATTAATTATGTTGACTTGTAACACTGTGTGTGTGTTTCAGAGAGATAGAGAAAGAGAAGACACACTGTTGTCTACTGACACACAGAGGGGCTATTCAAGCCCTGTAGTGGATCTTCTGACAGCTAATTTTCTCACAGAGATGGTGTGCTAGATCAGGAGTGTCATGCACCTACTCACTTTTTTTTGAGGGCATCTCAGTTGCAGTCCTTTCTTGCTTTGTGCCCTAGGCCAGTAGTTTTCAAATGTTTTAATGCCCAGACCCCAAATATAATGATCTTACTAAAATATGTATAATCAAATCAAGATCAACTGACCAAACCATGTAAGAAAAAATGTAAAGCATGATATTATTAAGGCAACATTTTAAATAAATTAATAAATAACTGTCTTTTATATTGTCATTGTGCTGAAGCAAATTATTAAAATACTATATTTATTAAAATCATATAGAGTGTTTTATGTGTCATCAATCGGCCATATTGGCAGCTCTAAACATAAACAGTGCCACTAAACTGAACAAAACTCGCATATTTTGCTGATTATTGCTGTTGGAAATGATCAATTATTATTTGGGCTGTACTAATCAGTGGGATCGGGAAAAACATTTGGAGTACTACAGACTGCCAAAGGCATTTGTGGATGGCCAAACTGAACCAGGATTTCCAGGGCAAGAATTTTGACAACATTCGTGTTTGTTCTTATCATTTCTGGTCAGGTAGGTGAAATATTAGCTTATTAATTTAATTATTACTGCTCGTACGTATCTTTACCACCTATTAACTTTAGTTTGTCAAAATATTGTGCCCTTTCCTGCTTACTAAGTCCTTCTCTATATGAATTAGCAGCTTCCACACATATTTCTCCATGGTTTAGATGGCATAAATTAGCAAAAAAACATATTCAGTAGTATTTTAACCGTGCAATTAATGCTGTTGTTTACATCCGAGTATCGCCGAAATGGCCACGCATCCGGGTAACCAACCAAATTATGAGGTAAGTGCAAACCCTCTTTATTTTTTACTGAATATGTTAGACTGTGTGTTATTTCTAAAATGAACTGAATCTGAAATGAAACGTGATATTGCTGAATGAAACAGTAGGCTAATAATAAACACTAAATGCTGCTCCAGGACTGTTATCATTTACATCTCTGCATGTTTTTGTGAGTTTGCGTTTATTTTAACGTTCATATGGGAACTCATCATGAGCCATGTCATCAGATTTGTAAGGTAAATAATTTATAAACCTACACAAACACAGGTGAAAACATCAATATCTTTCTCAATTATTCTAACTGTTCATTGCGATTTCAAAATAAAAGTTAACCCTCACTCTGAGGTTAAACGTTCTGATGTTCAGATTCAAGAAATTACAGCATTTCTGTCATAAATAAATGGGCAAATAATAAAGATTAAGTATAAATTTCAATTACATGTTGTTAAATCAATATTAAAGAAGGATTTGATCTCTCAGTAAAGTGTAAAATCGATCGTCACGCTGTTTGGCGCCCTCTGCAGGTATTTCTTATAATGCGTAATATACATTACACTGTAAAAAGTTGTCACCAGTTTCAACTTAAAAATTTAAGTTCAGCAGCTGCCTTAAATTTTTAAGTTAAATCAACTTAAAACTTTAAGTTATTTCAACTCACGACAATAAAATTAGTTAAAATGACTTTGATTTAACTTATTAGTTGAAATTACTTGTAGTTTTATGTTATGTTTAACTTAAAATGTTAAGGCAGCTGCTGAACTTATGTTTTTAAGTTGAAACTGATGAGCGAAAACCATATGATTGCTTGCTCTTGATACTTTATTTGAACTAATCATTATTGCCTCATTGCAAGTATGTATCTGTTGTTTGCTTAAGTCTATTTTTATTATCACAAAAAAACTATTATAGTTATCAATTACTTGATTAATCGTCAGATAAAATCATCGAGAAAAATTTTGTTTGTATGAAACACTGGTAAAATTTTCTGAACGAGTCTTATTTTCCACAGATCATCTGTTTTAAGCAGAAAACTGTCATCAGCTGTCACTCCAAACTCATTACATTACATTACATTTTTATATTATTACAGTTTCATCCATCATTTATTGTTTTCATTTCAAATTAAAAAAAAAAAATCAGAAGGGGATCCAAGGTATAATTTTCACAACAGCAGCACAACACACATTGGCACACTCTCAGTTAAGCATGCTCTTCTGAAAGCTAAATCTGAAATGACTGCATGTATCACATGCAGAGGTGGTGCTGGTTAATGAAGATATTCTCCAGAGGGCTATGGGGGCTACAGAAACACCGGCAGGTTGTCTCAGTCTGTTCCCATCCCCCATTTCCTCATGGGCCGCTCTGATTAGCCAGTGGCAGCTACCCCACTGCCTGCCTTTGTCTAAGCTCTTTGTCTGACCTCAGGTATTGCATGAGACTTCATCAATTTGGTGACCTAAAATTTTTATAATGCAACTCAGCAAGAGAACCAAACAACTGATACAGGTTAGATTACTTGAAATGGTGTGAGACTAATTACAAAACACTTTCCTTTGTGTTTGCTCAAATGGATGGGGGTTGGCGCACCACTTAAACACACAACACTCACCCATCCAAGCAGACAATGTACAGCATCCTTGAATCCTGACTGTGTCATAATAACCCACTTGAGTTGAAACTGATTCATACTGACTCATTCATATTTTCTTTTCCATTTGTAATCTGAATTACTACAAAGTAACAGCACTTGTTATAAATTATTTTCAAGGGTAAATTAGCATAAAGCAATATAACAGAATCGCCCCGATCAGCAACTTAGCATGAAATTGTCTTTTAACAGATGTCCTTCTGTTAGGATCTGTCACTGGCACCTGATGCCTTTCTCATACCAGCCACATGCCTCAGTCTAAAGCAAATACAAAGTCGAAGGCTGTTTATAGCATCTTTGCAGATCTGAAATCTGAATAATAAAGTCTGATTGTCTGAATAGAGCTAGATATACGTAAATCTAGATAATGAGCTTCATTACATTCTCAAGTAATCAGTATGCCTAGGCCGTCTATTGCTGGATTAAAGCATAAGAACCCATTAGGTTAAACCTGGCTCAGAAATACAATGCCATGAAAAACAGGTCAGAACAGGTCAAAAACTGTTTACACATGACAGTGGCTGATTTTCTTAAAAGAGTCATTCAACCAAAAATTAAAACTTGATATGATAAGATAAGATATGAGCTTGTTTCTTCAATAGAACAGGTTTGGAGAAATTGATCATTACCTCAATTGCTCACTAATGAATATTCTGCAGTGAATGGGTGCTGTCAGAATTAGAGTCTAAGCAGCATGAATCCAGTCCATCAGTTAACAAATTGTGAAGTAAAAAGCTGCATGTTTGTAATCCATTATCAAGGCGTTTTAACTTTAAACCAATCAAAATGAGTCCATAGTCAATAGAGGGTTTGCACTTTTGTCACGTTTTGGTCAGTTACCAAGATGCGTGGCCATATTGGAGATACTTGCATGTAAACAACAGCATGGATTGGACAGTTAATGTACTACTGAATATGCTGTTCTGCTAATTTATGCTGTCTAAATCATGAAAGAATGTGTGGAAACTACTAAATCATATAGAGAAGGACTAGCAGGAAAGGGTGCAATATTTTGGCAAACGAAAGTTAATAGGTAAAGATATGTACGAGCAGTATTAATTAAGATATTAGTCTAATATTTCACCTGCTTGACCGGAAATGATTAGAACACATATGAATGTTGTCAAGATTCTTGCCCTGGAAATCCTGGTTCAGTTTGGCCAACCATAAACATCTTTTGTTCCTCAGACAATTTTTGCATTCTTCTCCTTGATTTGTTATAACGTTTGGCAGTCTATAGTACTCCAATATTGTCAGGGTTCTGTCACTTCGGTCTAGTTTTCTTGTGGTTTTGTGACAGAGCCCAGACACTCCCGCCATGTCTTGTTTTCACGTTGTCTACGTGCCTTGCTCATGTTTTTGGCTGAGTATTCTTATGTTATGTTATGTCTTACCTTGTAGCACACAGCTTGTTGTTCGCTGGTCATTGTCATTGTTTTGTGTGAACACGCAGCTTATGAGTTCTCATTAGCTGTGTGTTCGTGTCTTGTTTTGTTCGAGCACATGGCTTGTGATTTTGCATTGCTGGCCATGTGCTTGTGTTTTTGTTTTGTGTGAGCACATGGTTTTTGTCTTGATTGGTTTCTTGTGCCATGTGCTCTCATGTCTATTGTCTTGACCCCACCCATCTTGTTTCCTGATTATTGGTTAATTTGCCCCACCTGTGTTTCCCTCGTTAAGTGCCTCATTTGCTCCCTACCTTTGCAGTCCTGCGCCTGTTTGTGAACGAATTTACCCTGGATGTGTCCTGCCTACCTTGTTCCTGCCAAGCCAAGCCAAGCCAAGCCAAGCCAAGCCTTGTCATTTTGCCTGCCTGTTTTTCCCCCTTGGGGTAGTTTTGGTTATTTTGGTTATTTTATAGTCCTTGCCTCATCCCTTTACCTGAACCCTGACAAATATGGCCAATGGCTGAAAACACTGTATAATAACGCTTCTTCCAATGGAAAGAAAATCCCCTGTTGTCCTTACAAACATGCGTTTTTCAGTTCACAAGATGGTAATTAATGGACTGGAGTCTTATTGATTACTTGTGGATTATTTTGATGTTTTTATCAGCTTTATCAGACTCTCATTCTGACGGCACCCATTCACTGCAGAGGATCCATTGGTGAACATAATGCTAAATTTCTCCAAATCTGTTTTCCGATGAAAAAACAAACTCATCTACATCTTGACGTCTTGAATAGCCTTGGAAGTTTTCATTTTTAGTGAACTATTCCTTTAATAACTGAAAAATACACAATTTACTAAACAGGCATCCATTTTGAAAGTCAGCTCTAGTATGCAGCTCTTATGATCATAAAGCATCCTTGTATTTGCTTATGCAGGCAAGTCTGTCATTAGAGACAGTGGTAAATATTCTGTATTGACTTTGATTCTGTAATGACTTCCTGTCTGGCAATCTTTGGAGCAAGAAACATTTGTTAAACGTCTCAGCATTTTCACTTTTTCTTTTTATATAAAGATGATGGTTGTCACAGTTGTTTACAAAAATCTTTTTAAGTCTGCTATATAAACTGTATTCATTTTAAATCTTTTGATTAAATCTGAATGGCAAAGCCACTTAAACTGCATCTTTTAGGTTTCGACATCTTTCGCAGGCCACTCAACCAGAGATTAATGTCCACCCCAGTCCTATGGAATGCTTTCATGACAGAGCACTCTGAATATAAAGTTATGGAACAGACAGAATGTTTTGAAGAGGACATTATTTTATCCCCTGAAGAACCATTTGACTCCATTTCTATTGATTCTTGTTTAACCAAATCTAATTTTATATCTTAAAAAGTTTATAGGACATACATTTTCAAGGAGAGCTGCAGTTAAATGTAGGCCTTTTAAAGTACTTTTAGGTTCAGACTTATATAGAGATCCAAGTCATTTTATAGCATTGATGCCGTGTCCCAAACTTCCAGAGTAAAGACTAGTTACGCAACATTATTTTTCATACACCATGTGTTCAGTTTATCATTGTCTAAACCTAGTTTAATATTGCTCTGGCCTTTCTCTGTCTTTGTAGCCCTGGCTGATAGAAAGCTAACCTAAATGAGAGAGGTCACATAGCACAGTGCCTACAGCAAGAGCAGCTGTAACACATTCATACAGACAGACCTCCCTCAGTCTGTGACTTGAGAGGAGCTCCTAATAGAGATTCATAGGAGCTCACTTGAATATAATTAACCCTATTGTAAGGGTCAAACAAGCTGAGATAGTGGCTCTCATTACTGATACTAACAGAATGTCAGGGTGTGGACCCTGATTGTATTCATTCTAACACATCATGCACAACCATTCCCAAAAATTTATTTGATATTTTCATACACAGATATACCTGTATGCATATTTTATATAGAGAGTTGTTAATAAGCATATGTTAATAGTTATATTTAAATGTTTTAAATTGATGACCGATATGTACTTTAGATTTGGATGACTTTCCTAAGAGGACGGTGGTAATCTAGGCACTAAGTGGGTCAAAGCCATTCCAGATTTTTCCTAAAATAGAATTCCCTGGATATCTATTTTTTTCTCTCTCGCTCTATTGGAATGCCCAGAAAACCCAAAATTCACTGTGTCATGAGTAATGGGCTCCTAAAAAACATAGTTTATCTTTCATCATGAAAGCATTTATATAATCATAATATATACAAGTCTTATAAATACTAAGCAAATTCTGAGGACAATTGCAAAATCTCTATTCTGCCTTAAACTTGAAAACACACATGTATATATTTTCAAAATTAGGTGAATATATGAAGACAACAAAAGCAGCAGCAGCACCAACAACAACATTTTTACATTATGAATATATGCATAATAACATGATGACTGGAGAAAATTCAATATTCTACAAATAAAATAAGCTAATGTAAGTTTTTATAGTATCATAAAACAATTAAGGTGGAAAAGACTACATAATTTTTCTATCAATATAAACTGCTGTTCAAATGTTTGGGATCAGTAAGATTTATGTTTATTGAAGAAGATATTTTCTGCTCATCAAGGCTGCAATTATTTGATTAAAAATACAGAAAAAAATATATTTTTTTTCTATTTTAATATACTTTACTTTATACTTTATTTATTTTTTGAGCCTGTGATACCTTTTTCAGGATACTTTGAATAAAACTTTAAAAAGATAAAAAAAATAGAAATCTTTTGTTACAATATACACACTTTCTTTGAAAGAAATGAATACTTTTAAGGGAGTTCCGGTTTCGACTCGATGGAGTAGGTTGGAAGTGCCGAGCTCTGCCGAAATATTATATTAATATAGTCATCTGAGCCCTCAAACGTTAATAAAACAAAGACCAAAGGTAACATAAGAACTCCAACAATAAAACTTCTGCTATGAAGAAGAGCTCGCGGAAGGGAAAAACGCAACAAATTCAAAAAACGCTAAGTCCCTTCACAATCAGCAGTCCAATCATGGCGGCTAAAGAAATCACACCGGAGAGTACAATCTCGCTACAGACATTAAGGGAGGAATTGCAGGTATCCAGAGAAGCAGTGCTGATACAGTTAAAAGCTGAGATGACGACTTCGTTTAATGATATCAAAACAAACATTTCCTCTCTCCGCGAAGAAACGAAAGCGGACATTCGTGCTATACACGAGGAGCTAGCCGGCGAGCTAGCACGTCTTCGCTCGGCACAAGCGGAGACAATCAGTAATGTTGAGGAAATTGGAAACACGCTCAGCGAAACGATGGATAGAGTAACGGCACTGGAACAATCACAACAAGCGATCGCTAAAGAATGTAAGACATTGCAAGATAAATGCCTGGATCTGGAAAACAGGAGCAGAAGGCAAAACCTTCGCTTGGTGGGTATTAAAGAAGGAGCTGAAGGTGGGAATATGATCAAATTCCTGACAGATTTCTTTTCCGATGTGCTTGGTGCTGAAAACTTTGCCTCCCCGGTGATGATAGACAGAGCGCATCGCACTCTTGCTCCGAGGCCGACGAGGGATGAGAGACCCAGAGCCATACTCGTTCGCGTACATTATTACGCGGACAAACTCAAGATACTGAATCTTGGCAAGGCGAAAGGGAGACTCGTGTACAAGGGAACCCAGGTACATATTTTTCCAGACATGAGTCCAGAGGTCTCCAGATTGCGCGCGGCTTTCAACCCGGTGAAAAGGAAACTTCGCGAGGCCAACGTCACATACAGCCTATTCTACCCAGCCAGGCTCGCTATCACGGTTGACGGCTCTAGACAGTCCTTTGACTCCCCACAAGCTGCTGAGGAATTCATCAAGCAGAAGATTACTAAAACGAGCTGACTTTTATACAAGTAGCACGAACGGACACTTTATGTTTATAACTGACATAACGTTACATATATACTTTTAGTTTGATGGACTCAAGGGTAAGTTTCTATTTGTTATTAGGTGAGGTAATACATCATTGCATAACGAGAAACGAACGGTCTTAAGTTCACACACTTTTATAAAGCAGGAGTCTTGGAGTTAGTTAAATCAACGGAAGGATGGTTATTATATTTCTTTTATAGTTATTTGCTGTAGATTTAGGTTAATACTCAATTCACTAAGGTTCAGATGTCTTAAATTGATAAATATTAATGGAGGAGCAGAGAGAATTTTGTTTACATTTGGTTCTGCTTTCTCTCCTCAAGCTGTAGAAAACAGCAGTGGTTTTTTTGGTGAATGTGTTATTCCCCTACTGCTTGTTTGGGAAGTGGCAGGGGGTGGGATGGGTAAATGTCAATGTTGAAGAGTTCGGAGTTCCTACAAAGTATATGTATACATGTTGTTGTGTTTTTTTTGTTTTGTTTTTTTTTTGTGGATGTTTTCTTTTTCTATCTGTTTTTCTCCCTCTGTTATGTGGAAGTGGGGATACTCATCCAATTACTGTAGCCTCTATCAAAATAGACTATTATCAGAAGTATGACGAGGTCCTTTAAAACTCTTGAGGCGGTTAATGTGCAGTTTGTCACTTGGAATTGTAAAGGTCTGAATGGTGCTGTGAAAAGAGGTAATATACTGGCTCATCTCAGGAAGTTGGGGGTGGATGTGGCCTTTCTACAAGAGACACATCTTAAAAATCAAGCGCACAAACAATTATATAAAAACTGGGTTGGCAATGTGTTTCATTCAAAATTTAATTGCAAGTCACGTGGAACGGCTATCATAATAAAAAAAGGTATTCCTTTTACTACAACTGATATAATTTCTGACCCAAATGGTAGATATATTATTGTAACAGGGAAACTTTACAATACCCCTGTAACACTGGCAAACATCTATGCCCCCAACTATGATGATGAGAAATTTGTGAATTCAGTATTAGCAATTTTACCAAATCTACACAGCCACAACTTAATTTTAGCAGGAGATTTTAATTTGGTGATGGACCCAGTATTAGACAGATCATCATGTAAACAGCAGCCTGTATCAAAGTCTGCCAGACTAATCCAGAACTTTTTACAATCGGAGAATATAATAGATATTTGGAGATATTTAAACCCAACTCAGAAAAAATATTCTTTCTTTTCGCAACCACATAATTCTTATTCTAGGATTGATTATTTTTTCTTGGACTCTAAGTTATTTTCAGCAGTAAAAGACATTGATTATGAAGCCATTGTTTTATCGGATCATGCCCCATTAAAATTACAACTGATCTTCCCAAATAGACATACTTCCAGAACCTGGCGAATGGATAACAGTTTACTAACTAAGGAAACGCATGTTAAATATATAAAATCCCAAATAGATTTTTATATGCAAACTAACAAAACTCCAGAAGTCTCTAAAGGCATGCTATGGGAGGCTCTGAAAGCCTTTTTACGTGGACAAATTATCTCTCTTCAGGCACATCAGACTAAAACTCAGAAAGAGGAAAGACAAAAATTAGCAAAACAAATTTCAGGAATAGATCATCAATACGCAATATCTCCTACAACTGAACTTTTAACAAAAAGGATAACATTGCAAACGGAATTTAATGTTTTATCATCAGCCGAGACTGTTAATTTAATAAATTTCTCTAGATATAAGTACTATGAAAGTGGGGATAAAATAGGAAAATATCTGGCACATCAGATAAGGGTATCAGAAACATCAAAATTAATAACGGAAATTCGTACTAGCTCTGGTTGTATTACAAAAGATCAATTAGAAATTAATAAAGAATTTGAGCAATTTTATATAAAATTATATTCAACTGAATCAAAAAAAGAAACCAGACTCTTCAACAACTTTTTTGATAACTTAGATATTCCCTCCATTAATGAAAGTGATAAAAACTTATTAGAAGAACCTATTACTTTGGAAGAGGTTAATTTTGCAATACATAGTCTACAATCTTCAAAGGCACCTGGTCCAGATGGATATACATCAGAGTTTTACAAAACTTTCCTCACAGATGTTGCTCCTCTTCTTCTAGAGGTTTTTAATGAATCGTTAGAGAGGGGTCTTCTTCCAGGCACATTATACCAAGCATCAATTTCTTTAATACATAAGAAAGGAAAGGACCCACTTGATCCAGCATCATATAGACCAGTGAGTCTATTAAACGTAGACAGCAAAATATTAGCTAAAATTATGGCCATTAGGTTAGATAAAGTACTACCAACTATAATTCATGAGGATCAGACGGGTTTTATTAGAAACAGACAAATGGTTCACAACATCCGTAGATTATTTGATATAATATATTCCTCTCATTCTAGATCTCATTCAGAAATACTTATTTCGTTAGATGCTGAGAAGGCCTTTGACAGGGTCGAGTGGGATTATCTCTTCTCGACCCTGTCGAGGTTTGGTTTCGGTACTATATTTATTTCATGGATTCGGCTCCTTTATACATCCCCAATGTCATCAGTACAGACCAATAAACTCAGGTCTGATTACTTTAGGTTGACTCGTTCTACTAGACAAGGTTGCCCATTATCGCCAATGCTTTTTGCACTAGCAATTGAACCTTTGGCGATCTCTCTACGAAACTTGACTGGTTATAGTGGGATTGTTCGAGGTGGAGGGGAACATAAAGTATCATTATATGCGGATGATTTATTATTATATATATCCAACCCATGTAAATCTGTTCCTGAGATAGTATCTGCTTTAAAAATATTTGGACAAATATCGGGGTATAAACTTAATATGGAGAAAAGTATACTATTTCCAATTAATAATTTAGCTGATCGGCAACCTTTTGAAACCCTACCCTTTAAAACTTCAACCCAGTTTAAATACTTAGGGATAAACGTTACTAAGACATTTGTAGATCTGTATAAAGAGAATTTTCTTAAATTACTGGACCAAATAACACAGGATCTACAGAGATGGTCTCATATTGCGATTTCATTAGCAGGTAAAATTAATATAATAAAAATGACCATCCTTCCAAAATTTTTATTTTTATTTCAATGTATACCAATATATATAAAGAAAAGTTTTTTTCACAATCTTGATAAAATTATTTCAGAGTTTATTTGGAATAGAAAGATACCCAGAATAAGGAAGACTTTTTTGCAGAGACCCAAATCAAAAGGCGGAATGGGACTACCAAACTTTCAGGTCTATTACTGGGCGAGTAATATTAGGATGATGGCCTACTGGTTACAAAAACAGGCCCAATTATGGGTGAGCATAGAAGGGGCTAACTGTTATCCTTCCTCACTTTCAGCTTTACTGTTTTCACCTCTGCCTACTATACGTCCTGGGCTGCTAGACAATCCAGTAGTTTCGCATACACTCAAGATTTGGTCCCAGGTCCGAAAATTTTTTGGCTGGCAAGCTGGTTCTCTCCAAAGCCCCCTCATAAAGAATCAATGGTTTGCTCCCTCATTTAAAAATACAATATTTGATGACTGGTTTGGAAAAGGAATTCATAGTTTTATAGATCTATTTATTGATAAAATTTTCCCATCTTTTGAGCAACTACAAAACAAATACAACATACCTCAGTCTCATTTTTTTAAATATTTACAGGTACGTAACTTTGTTAAACAAAATAATCCAGTATATCCCAACTCTCCAAATCAATCAGTAATGGAAATGATCATCTTACATGATCCTCATAAGAAAGGAGGCATTTCATACATATATGAAATGCTCTTTCAGTTGACAAGCACATCAACTCTAGAGCACTTAAAATCCTCCTGGGAGGAAGATTTAGGTGTAGAAATTACAGAGGAACAATGGGAAACAGCCCTCAAACAGATTCATAGGTCATCGGTATGTGCAAGGCATGGCCTTATACAATTCAAAGTAATACATCGGTTACACTGGTCTAAGCAAAAACTCAATAAGATATTTCCGGAGGTAGATCCTTCATGTGATCGTTGTGGACTTGTACCAGCATCATTGGCTCATATGTTTTGGAGCTGTTCAAAATTATCAGTTTACTGGAAAGATATCTTTCTGACATTTTCAAGGATATTCCAAAGACCCATTGAACTAGATCCACTGATGGCGGTTCTAGGTATTGTAGAATCTGAGATGGCTAAAAACAGTGCTGAACGAAATATGGTTTCATTTATCTGTCTACTAGCACGAAGGTTAATACTATTAAACTGGAAACAAAAAGCTGCCCCTTCATATATTAATCTAATGAGGGATGTAATGAAACATTTGGAGCTGGAGAAAATTAGATGGACCCTCAAAAAGAAAGAAGAAAAATTCTATAAAATTTGGCAAGCGTTTATAGATTATTTTAATGATACAAATGCTATTGGAAATGGATAAATTGACCATCTGAAACAAATAAACATTTAAACTAAGAAGAAGATTAGATTTAAGGAATCTAATCACCCCCCCCCCCCCAAAATAAATAAATAAAATTATATTATTGTACTTGTTCAGTTATTTCTTTTGTCATAATATGTATTATCTGTTTTGAATTATTATAACTAACCCATAATGACTCATATTACTGAACCTGCAATAGAAATCCATTCTGGTAGATTTTAAAATATGCAGGCTATAAGATAATTTCGAATAGTTGCATGCTTTTGAGGAAAAAACAGTGAAACTGATTGAAGGTTAAATGTTTTTTTTTTTTTTTTGTATGTGTATGTTATTGTGAACATTGTTTGATGGACAATGGTATGTGTGAATATGTGTTTGTGTATGTTTTGTAAGTTTTGAATATAAGGAAAAAATCTAATAAATAAAGTAAAAAAAAAAAAAAGAAATGAATACTTTTATTTAACATGGATGTATTAAATTGATAAATGTGACCCTGGACCACAAAACCAGTCTTAAGTCGCTGGGGTATATTTGTAGCAATAGCCAAATAAAGTAAAATTCCTACTGTAAACCTATCAAAATGTAATTTTTGATTAGTAATATGCATTGCTAAGAACTTAATTTGGACAACTTTAAAGGTGATTTTCTCAGTATTTTGATTTTTTGCACCCTTAGATTTCAGATTTTCAAATAGTTGTATCTCGGCCAAATATTGTCCTATCCTAACAAACCATACATCAATAGAAAGCTTATTTATTGAGCTTTCATATGATGTATATATCACAGTTTTGTAAAATTTAACCTTATGACTGGTTTTGTGGTCCAGGGTCACAAATAGTGATAGTAAAGACTTATATTGTTAAATAAAGATTTCTATTTTAAATAAATGTTGTTTTTTTACTTTTAAAAAGAATATATAACAGTATCACAGTTTCCAAAATAATATTAAGCAGCACAACTGTTTCCAACATTGATAATAAATCAGCATATTAAAAGATTTCTGAAGGATCAAGTAATACTGAAGACTGGTGTAATGATGCTAAAAATTCAGCTTTGCATCACAGAAATAAATTCTATTTTAAAGTACAGTAAAATAGAAAACTGATATTTTAAATTGCTATAATATTTCACAGTTTTACAGTTTTTGTCCTGTATTTTTAAATCAAATAAACACATCCTTGATGAGCATAAGAGACTTTAGAAAACATTAAAAATCAGATTCCAAACGTTTGAACAGCCTATATATGTGCAACACCAACCTTTATGAAAACGGTTTTATTGTAGTAAAATTGTAGTAATCATGTTTTTTGTTGGTCTATTGATTCTATTGACAGTTTTACTGCAAATACCATGGTTAAAATATGGTTAGTGTAGCAAAACCATGATTAATCTGTTACCATGTTTTTTTTTTTTTTTGGTTTTATTTCTAGTAAAACCATGGTTAATTTTCGTAGCTCGCCTTTTGCTCTCACATTTACTCTGTACAAAACATTACAGTATTGATCAAATAATAAAAATAAAATAAAATAAGGCTTGTGGCCAGACCACTTAATTTTATATGTACGGAACTTCCTAATACAGAGTTATGCCATTATATGCAGCTCTAGCACGGGTCTCAGCTCTCACACGGGTGTGTCTAATGGGCGGAGTGTCGTAACCAAACCCCGCCTCCTCCAGCAGTCATACCCAAATGAGCCGGTGGCCTCTGTGTTTTCTCCACACAAAGATACACAAGCGCACGCCGCGCCAGACGAGCTGGACCGCCGCTGGGATAAACACGAGCTTCTTCAAATACACACAAGAGATATACACATCTATAGCGGTTCCCGAATCTGTTTGTCAAGAGTGTTTGAAGAAAACTTTAAGCGTATTCAGAGGAATTACTGTCTGGACGGTGCGATGGGAACTTCAGCTGTATGTTAAGCGCCTGAATGAAGAGCATCAATACGGCATACGGAGTCAGTGGTACCCTGAGCACCAAACACCGGACAGGACCTTAATACAGATGGATACCTTCTTTGTTGAGGTAGGTGGAAAACTTGAACATTTGACTGAAACCATCTCTCCCTGTTTCCTTTGTGATAGCTGCCTATGAAAGGATGTTGCTGAGATTACTTCAAGTTTGAGGCACTTTTCCATATTATATCTTCCTGAACTAAAACTATGTAACTCCTATACTTTAAACTATACGTACATATATGTATATACATTGTGTCCATTGTTGTACAGCCTCGTTCTTTCTTTCTTTTTTTGCTGAGTCAGGTCTGTTGAACTATAAAAACATTGTCTATAAAGTGTAAACAGTACTTGTCGTGGTTCATTATTAGGTGATAAATCTGTTAGGACCCTCTGTCACCTCAGGTGAGAAAAAAATGGGGAGTCCCTCTCACATTCATTACCAGTTCAAAGGTTATTTAACACCAGATCACTGCCTTTGAAGATCACTAGTGCTTGCAGAAAAGCGGTGAACAAAATACCATCTTGATCCAGAGTACAATGATCATAAATGCCCCATGAAAGACCCCCAGGATGTGTTTCATGGCTCCCTCTGTCTGCTTTGCTCTTCAGTCTCTATTTGAGCTTGAGAACAAACCTGCTGGCAATGAAAGCTCAGACCTCACACACAACGCGCTGACCCACTGCAGCAGTATTAACTCGATACTAATGTATAGCATTTGGATAGCCTTATAAACCCCCCTCCTTCCAATATTTCAGACCACCAAAGAGTAGATACAGAGTTCAGTGTGGTAGACAAAAGAAATACATTTAAAAATCCCATACCATATGTGCACTGCATGTGTTATTCTCTTTTAACTTGTCTAAAGGTTTTGAAAAGTTTATTATATAGAGTCACATACTCTGTATGTTGTATTGTGAGGTATGAAATCACATATAAAGTCAGGCTTTCATAGCAGAGCATTGGAGGACATGGCAGGCCTAAATGGGAAGAGTAATTAAACATCTGTCTGGGGTGGATGGAGGACAGAAAGGGTCTGAGACACGTTTAAGATTAAGAGCTTGGATCCACATGCATGGATCCAGCCGGAATGATGAGGCTTAGAAGTAGCAACGCAAACATTCCATGATTATTTATAGACACGGGCCGCTGTCAGGAGGAAGTTCCCATTCATTGGCCCGTGCAGCGGCCAGTGTGGCTTTAATGAATCAGAAACAAGTAAATCAGAATTATTGAGGCATGAGTTAAAAGTATGGTTTGGAATTATGAAAACAATGTGTCTGATAATCAGGATGGATTTTTCTGAGCTTTAACCTTAAGATTTGTAATTCATGGTTAAACTAACATTCCCGCTGTTATGTTTCAGTGATATGCCAAAGCATTGCTTTCCTTCCCATCTGAATCCACCATTGGGACAAGGCGTAATGATGTTGCCAAATCCCTAGCTTCCCCTCCAGGCGGTGTTCTCCCTGAGACAAGCCCTCATCCTTCCTCTGCCAGCTGCTGAGTCACTAAACTATTGAATCATCAGAGTGTGTCATTTAGATCATGCTGCTGGAGCTTACCTGTCCTATTGATACTAATGACTAAGGTTGGTGGTTCCCAGACAGACTAGTGGGATCATCCACCCATGGAGGGATTTATGAACCTTGGGCTTCCCATTCCGTCAGCACTCCTACCTGTGATAGACTCATCAGGGCTTTACAGTGAGAGTTAAACCTGTGTTAAACTAGAACAGTATATATAGATGTATATTGTTCAGAGTGTTGTGTTCAGTTTTGTAAATCAGTTGTACAGTAACCAAAACTAGTCATTTTTGGCAATGAGCTGGCCACATTTTTGGCCACAGTGAAGTGCAGTGAACTGATGAGATGTTTACTTGTTATAGCTTATCCATGTTATGTACAATATGTACAGTTGAAGTCAAAAGTTTACATATATACATATAATTTGCAAAATGTTAATTATTTTACCAAAGTAAGAGGGATCATACAAAATGCATGTTATTTTTTTTATTTAGTACTGACCTGAATAAGATATTTCACATGAAAGACATTCATTTAGCACTTCCCTTCAGAATTTACAGAAGATACTTACAAGTTTTCAGGAAGACAAAATAAGTTACATTTACCTTGATCTTCAAATTCAAAAAGTTTTCACCCACCGGATTTTAATGCATTGTTTTTTTCTTCTGAAGCATTAGTGAGCATTTGAACCTTCTGTAATAGTTGCATATGAGTCCCTCTGTTGAAAAGATGCATCTCAAAAATTATACAGCAATTGTTAGAAAGGGTTCAAATACACAAAAAACGCTGAAAACCAAAGAATATGTGGGACCTGAAAGATTTTTCAAACAAGAGACTCATGAACAACTATCACTAAACAAAACAAAACAAAACAGCTCTGGATCATTCAGATAACAACACAGTATTAAGAATCAAGTGTATGTAAACTTTTGAACGCGGTTAATTTTATAAATTCAACTATTATTTAATCTAAAATATAGAATTATTTATTATTTATTTAATCAAAAATATAGAAAAAACTAATATTGCGAAATGTTATTACAATATAAAATAATGGTTTCTATTGTAATACACTTTAAAATTTAATTTATTCCTGTGATGCAAAGCTGAATTTTCATCAGACATTACTTCAGTCTTAAGTGTCACATGATCCTTCAGAAATCATTCTAATATACTGATTTATTATTAGAATGATCTATATTGGATTATATATTGCAACAGTTGCCCTGCAAAGTATTTATTTAGAAATTGTGATATTTTTCAGGATTCTTTGATGAATAAAAAGCTCAAAAGAACAGCATTTATTCAAAATATAAATATTTTCTAACAATGTAAGTATTTGCTATTACTTTTTATCAATTTAACACACCCTTGGTGAATAAAAGTATTAATTTCTTTCAAAAAAAAAAAAAAAAGAAGAAGAAGAAAAATTTACTGACCCCAAACTTTTGACCGGTAGTGTATGTAAACTTTTGACTTCAACTGTAGACACTGACAAAGTCAAAGTGTTTCAGTCAATGATTTCAGTCCTCGAAAAACAAATTATTTATTTATTTGATTGATTTCTGTTAAAATTTCTGTGTAAATAAGCATTCTGCTATGTACATTTTTACATCACACTTGAGGAAGTTTTGCCTTTTTTTTTTCAAATTAATTTGTGCATAAGTTGAAAAAATAGTGGCTTGTACCTGAATAATTTGTAGGCGGGTCAGATAAAAGTCCAGTATATACTCAAAAAAAAGTATAATAATTAATATTTAGGTCAAACGACCTTACTTTAGGCATACCATAATCTAAAGTAATGGCAATTGATTTAACATTGTTAATACAATTTTGTAATAATGTTTTTCAGGAACTTTACTATATGGACCAATTCTCACTATTACCTATTTGCTTATTACAGTAGTGGCTGTTTATTAGTACTTAAAGCACATATTCTGCATGACCATATTCTACATCCCTAATCATACCCAATACCTAAACTTAACAACTACCTTATTAACTGTTAATAAGCAGGAAATTACGAGTTTATTAAGGTTAAAGTCATAGTTAATGGTTCGTTAATTGCAAGAATTGGACCTTAAAATATAGTGTGGCCAGTTTTTTTTATACAACTATTTGCTAAAAAAACTTAAAATACCCTTGTATTCTCTCACTACTATTATTTTATATTTTATTTTTGGCATTTTTGCCTTTATTATTATAGGACAGTATAGAGATGACAGGAAGCAAAGTAAAAGAGAGCTGGGATTCGAACACTTGCCAACGTGGCTATCGGCACCGCCTGACTATTTTTTTTTTTTTTTTTAAATGGAGGAAGCATCCTGTATGAACACCCTCTGCACTGGAGTGAAATGAAGTACTGGACCCTAAGATGCGGCCAGAAATGATGCTGTAACTACAGTAAACCCAAAATAAAAAATTGACACGTTTCTGCATATAGAAATTAAGTTGTTTTGAAGTTGAGTCACCCAATTGTGCATGGTAATTTACTTCGGGCATTCGTGCCCATCCATAGCATACAGGAATGTTTATGTTTCTTGCTCGCATACTGACCTGAGGAATGCAGTTCATTCCTCAAACAGCACATGCGTCCATTCATTAACAGAACCCCAAATACATTTCCGGCTCAGCTCTGTTAAAAATACCCACAAAGTCCACTTCAGAGGAGCAACCTAAAAAAAGGATCGATGTAGTGATCATGTCGCCTGGAACAACAGCTGACCTGCTTTAAAAAGGAATTCCTACTTTTAAAGTGTCTCTCGGAAGAGTGTCTCACATCCAACACCGGATTCCTTTTCCAGATGCATTCCTGTCCTGAGGATCTCAGTCTCTTTAACCCTGACCCGAGATTCCAAGCCTTGCCTCTTGGTCGCCCCATAGCTTTTAGATTTGAAGTTCCTCTGGTTTGGGTTTCACACTATTCTTCTCACTGTGGCTTTGACTTCCTCAGGCAACCTCTTATGGTGCTGAGATGTTGATTGCAGCTGAAATCGTAGCTTTTCCTCTTTGCTCTGTTGGGTTTACTAGACAGGAAGAACAAAACAATAAAATAGATTTTTGTGTTCCTGTTCCCTGCCACACCTGTTTTGTTTGTCAGACCTTACATGGGGAATGTTTTTTAGCATTTGCATGTTTATTCTTAATAATAAGGCTGTTCCAGGCTCCCAGTTGCGTTGTTGTAATCTCTTATTATGACTGATCAATCACAGGATTGACTGTAGGTGCTCAGTAAGTGCTTTCGTCATGCTGCCGGTCAGTGTAAAGAGTTATGGATTGTCCTCACACACGTGCAAGAGTTATATCAGTTCAAACCGGATTGCTAGTTGATCCAGTCTTGAGTAGGAGTGGGGCCACATGAGTACAGCAGCAATCCCACAAGGTCATATTAATCCCTTTCACTGTGGCCTTGTTTATTCTCACTACTGACTTGTCTGTTGTGTACAGTTTTTGTGTGTGACTATTGACAGGATTTATTCTTTGTGACCAGGTTTTGTTGTATTTTACTTGGTTATTAGGTTGTAGTGGCACCCAGATGGATTCACCCCAGTTCAACTCTTTGTTCACTTTGTGGGCTTAATTGGTCTCTTGTGGCTACTTTGTTGTTTAATTTCTTGTTCATTATAGAGTTTAAAGGAATAGTTCACCCAAAAACGAAAATCACCCCATGACATATATGACCTTCTTCTTTCAGACGAATGCAATCAGAGTTATATCAAAAAATATCCTGGCTCTTCCAAGATTTATAATGGCAGTGAATGGCTGTTGAGATTTTGAAGTCCAATAAAGTACATCCATCCATCATAAAAAGTACTCCACACAATTCAGGGTGTTATTAAAGGCCTTCTAAGGTGAATCGATGCATCTGTGATAGAAAAGTACCCATATTTAAAATGTTATTATCTATAATCTCTAGCTCGCCTACATACTACATCATCCGCTTGAACTTTACTCTCTCGTGAAGAGATTATGGTTCTAATGTTTTAAATTTGGATTTTTGTTTTACACAAACACATTGATTCATTTCAGAAGGCCTTTATTAACTCCCTGGAGCCTTGTGGAGCACTTTTTATAATAGATGGTTGCACTTTATTGGACGTCAAAATCTTAACACCCATTCACTGCCATTATAAATCTTGAACATGCCAGAACACTATATAATATGTCTCTGATTGTATTCATCTGAAAAAAGAAAGTCATATACACCTAGCATGGCTTGAGGGTGAATAAATCATGGGGTCATTTTTATTTTTGGGTGAACGATCCCTTTAAGTAGTTTAGCTGCACTGATTTACTAATGCCTTGCTTGTTTTTAGTAGAAAACTAGTAGAAAAGACTCTCAGATGTTCACATCACGATAGTGGTTTTGGTGCCTTTTTGAAAATGTAGAGTAAACCACAATGTCCATGACTCAAAAAGTCCTAAGCATGACTCAAAAAGAACACATCCCTTTTGGTGTGGCATATTAGAGTTTATTTGTTTAAGAAATGGCAGAAATTTTAAGCCACTGAATACAGTACGCAGAGACTTATTTGTAATACATTCATGTTAGACCCATAAAAGATAATTCATCGTTTTGTACATTTTAATCACTATTTTCTATTAGCATGTTTTTCTAAAAACACTTTATGCAGTCATTTTTGACCTAAACTTTGCTATTTAATCTACGGTATTAAAACAAAGGCTGTATGTGGTACTAATTTGTCTATAGCTGCATGTTGCAGTGTCTTTTAAAGGGTGCGGTGCATGTAAATAGCGCTTCCTCAGTCGTCTCCTTTGAGGCCCGTGTGTGCTCTGCACCCCTTCCCCCTTCATTTCTTAATACTGTACCTCTGCAGTCAGTTCTATCTCCATCTGCCGCCGCTCTTGCCCCCCTGCTGTGATACAGCGTCCGTGGATCCTCGCCATCAACACCAAATTGAGCTTATTGAAAAGGCTTTTGTTTTGCCTAAGGGGCAAATTATGTGGAAGGAGTTGCCAGTTTGTGCCAATATACCATTCAGGCAGCTTAAAGACTATTGTAGGTTGACTGGTAGAGAGAATTTTTGGCGGATAGTGTTCATGTTGGTTGTTTTTTCATCATTTCTATAGTTACAGTATGAGATCACACAGGGTTAATTTCATTTTAGTCATCTGATTGTAGACTGTCATTTGTTTAGACCTGTGAGTTCATGAAAAAACCCAAATGATCTGTTAAAACCCTTATAGAGGAAGCTCAGTGAGTTGAAAAACAGTTTTCCACTGAAAAAGATTCATGAGTGTTTGAATGTTTTGGCATAGTAGAGCATCTGTACTATTATCACCCACTCGGGGCCAATAAATTAGTCAGGTAGACCCACCTTTTCATAACAGCTGTACCATCCCATCCTTCCTGTCCTTCTGGTGACGGTGCAGCATTATTTATGTGCCCCTGTCAGCGGCTGTAGCTCGGGGCACTGAGAGCAGACGGGTGTAGAAGACAGGCTTTAGAGGCTCTGATTAACACAATCAGTTCTTGTGCTGTAATCTGTTCACAAGAGACGGTGCCCTGACTAGACCCCAGAAAGATTCACAGGGGGTCATGGAAGGCCTCATTTTCACTGAGGTTACCAAAAAACAGAAGCGCTTATTTTACATTTTTATTTATACTGTATTTTTTTATCTAATATTTAACGGTGTTTGCTTAGATATTGTACTTATCTCTTTTAAATAATATTTTTAAAATAAATGTTTTCTAAATGTTTTAGAGGTTTATCTAAGGAGATTAAGCAGCTGCACAGCTGACATGTAATATCATCCTTCAATTTAATGTTATTTAATGTCAAACCTGCTATGACCTCACAAAGATTTGTTTCATAATAGTTGGAATATTACTCTATATTAATGCTAGCACACCACCTGTGACTTGACCTAAACTCCTCAGCTCCATGGCTAACATGTTTAAGCTGGCTTTGAAAAAATAATGTTGCTGGTATATATAGGATTTTGCAGTTACTGAAATGTGTATGCAATGCATAAACACTCATTATTGGTTCTTATGCATCAACCAAGCACTTTTGAACTTCTTTTGATCGTATTTGATGCGCTCTACAGTCAAACCAAAAATTATTCAGACACCAGATATTTTTTTTAAATTTTTTTACTAGTGGGTGCAGGACACTATAGTTCATTTATGTAAGTGAGGATCACAAAATAAAGTAAACTGTGAAAAATTATACCCAAGTAATTCCTCATACAGTGGACTACCAGTAAAATTGATACAAATTTGGGAACAAAAATTATTCAGACACTTTGAACTAATCATGTTTTGCTTAAAGGGATAGTTCACCCAAAAAATTAAATTTGATGTTTATCTGCTTAGCCCCTGGTCATCCAAAATGTAGGTGACTTTGTTTATTCAGTAGAACACAAAACCAAACCAGTCAGACATATAATGGCAGTCAATGGTACCCATGGCTTTGAGAGTCAAAAAAACATACACAGACAAAACCAAATTAAATTCTGTGGCTCATGAAGATACATTGACATATCGTGTATTGTCACGAGTCGCAGGGTTTAATTTGGTTTTGTCTTTGTATGTTTTTTTGACTCTCAAAGCTGTGGGTCCCATTGGCTGCCATTATATGACTGACAGACTGCAACGGTTTGAGTTAAAAATCTTTGTTTGTCTTCTACTGAAGAAACAAAGTCACCTACATCTTGGATGCCCTGGGGGTACATCAAATTTTCATTTTTAGGGAACTATCCCTTTAAGTGTTTTTTCTTTAATTGCTTAATGTGACCTTTTTACACCACAGACTGAACAAAATTAAGCATTGCTTGGTAATTGGTCAACAAAGTATTGATATTTGTGTAAATATGATGCAAGATGAATTTGTTCTGACACAGTTTAACACTAAGTTTTTGTCATATTTTATTACCATTTTCTAAACTATAGCGAATAAACTGTGATAATGTGAGAAATGTTGAAGATGTCTGAATACATTTTGGTTTGACTGTGTATGTGCATTGAATAGTGTTTATATATGAAAATAATATAGCATAAAATAAATACGTGCATCATATAAAGCAATTGTGTTAAACTTGGATGACTCGATTCATGTGGATTACTTTTATGATGTTTTGTGAATGTTTTAAAGACGTTTGGTGAAAGAAAGATGAACAAAAGTCTTATGACTTTTCGATGAGAGAATTGTAATTTTTTAGGTAAATATCCTTTTAATAGAAGGAAATGTCCATAATCCTTGCTTGCTTACTTGGAAGCTTTGAATCTACAGTAAAAAAAAAACTCAACATGTAATTGTTTATCCAGCCCAGATGGCAAGTTTCTTATTTTAGCACGAGTTTTGCCCTGTGATTAAGACATCATGGAAAGACATCTGTGACATGTTGTGGAATACAGTCATAGGTTAAAAAACAAGCTCAAGCAGTTCTGCACCCGTATTTAACAATAATACCCTAATTGAGTCCCTCTGTATTGTTGTGAAACCTACCATGTTGAAATAACTGTAATTAATTTATTTTTATGTGACTTTAAGTGTGCCTGTAAATGGTGTTTAAAATGCTTATAGTCATCATTAGATGATCAACAGGCTAGCTGTGTGTATTTCTTGATGTGGCAAAGCACAGCTTGAGGCTCCTTTTTTTAAAGGCCCAACCAACTCCTCCATCAGAGAAATACACTTCTCATTATGTTCTCAATTGGTAGCATGACTTGTGTCTTATTTTCTGATGTATAAGGGATATGTTTTGTTTAGTAGAACACCAGTAGCGATCCAGGTGGCACAAATAAATTGTACAGTCATACAGTTTATGAGACTGTTTAATGCTGAATTGAAGTATTTGTACTTTAGTCAACATTTACTGTTTTTATAGCTCTCCACATTAGAAGGAATCAGTGCAAGATGGCAGTAATCTGACTTTGATGAAACCTCAACAACAGCTGTTGTACAGTGTGTGAGATGAAGTTAGATGCCGTTTAGTGGCATCAGGCCCATCAAAGGCTTTTGAGATGCTAATGACTGTGGACAGAACTGTATGTCTCCATCATTTCCTTATGGAGATGTTTTGGCGCTGGAGAAGCTTCTCTTATGTGCTTTGTCAGGTGAGGGCTGGTCTCTTAAAAAGGCCAATTATATCTGAACAGCTGTTCTGTCTTTGTTAAATGCTAACTGAGATCCCTCCCTACTCATTTTTTCATATGATTGAGGCCATGTACTCCATGTTTGTACAGCTGTTTACAAAATACTACATTTCATTTTGAGATTGTCATTCATTTGAATGCAATTTGCTTTATTCTGTCATTAATTGTTACAAACCCATAAGACCTTTGTTCACAAATTAAGAGATTTTCGATGAAATCCAAGAGATTTCTGATTCTGACCCTGCATAGAGAGCAACACAACTGACATGTTCAATGCCCAAAAAGGTAGTAAGGACATTGTTAAAATAGTCCATGTGCTTTTTGTGCACAAAGAAAACAAAAATAACAACTTTATTCAACAAATTCTTCTCTCCCGTGTCAACATCCAGCATCCAATTTATTGTTTCTGCACTGTAAACAAGGCTGTATACTGTGTATGAGTATTCATCCACAAGTTTCATTTATTTATAATACAATACAACCTGTCATCATGACACTTAATCACCGTCTCCAGGCTATGCTTTATGCAAATCAGTCAAACATCTCAGTTGTAAGGTTAATACCATTAAGTGTTACCATCTCTCAATGCTAATAGCACTCGTTCTGTCCATTGTCTGGTCTGGGGGAAGTCTGGCAAGTGTCCTTCCCTTGGGGCCACAATCTCTCCATTAGCTAATTTCTGATCAGCTGCACCTTCCATCATTTATTCATACTGCTGTCAGCCTGGTGATGGAGCTTCAAGGCTGTTTATCTGATCCTTTACAAAACACTTCTCCTTCTCGGACTCAACTGTGAATTTACATGTTCTAAATTCTTAATGCTGTAAATGTATCGCTCGAGCATGACGTAATTGCTTCTTGCAATCATTGCTGAAATACGTCCCAGAGTTTAAGAATGTTTGAGCTTACCATCAGGAATTTTGTTCCACAGGATGCTAAATGTCATTTTGGTGGGGACCCTGATTTGAGGTGAGGCAAAACTCTCCTTGGCTTGCATGATGTCATGCAGGTCTGGGGAGGTTGAGGTTGACACGGGGTAGGGAGAGCTGTCTTGGTTTCACTTGGAGGTAGCATGTGACATACAGTAGGCATCCTAAGGTACAGTTTCCCCTCTTGCACTAGATTGGGCTTCTTTTGTGGTTCAGTTGCTCTTGCTCTTGACTACTCTTGAGTGTTTTTGCACATTGCATTAACTGAATGAATGTTTGTAGTCTTTAGGAAGCCAGTAAAAACAGTAGAGACATCTGTTATTTATGTTTATAAATATATATATTGTATTTATCTATATTACAGTAGATTTCCATTTCAAATCAGTGGTGTTCTTTCAAACTTTCTGTTCATCAGGTAATCCTGAAAAAAGCAGCTAAATTAATCATAACAACTTTTTTAACAATAATAAGAATAAATGTTTGTTGAGCAGCAAATATGCACATTAGAATGATTTCTGAAGGATCATGTGACACTGAAGACTGGAGTTAAAAATAAATGCATCCTTGGTGACCATAAGAAGCTTCTTTTAAAAACATTTACAGATTTTACTAACTCCAAACCTTTTACTGGTAGTGTACGCATAATTGTGTGCATCATTTTTCACTTATAATTAAAATGAGTTAATTTGTTGCAGAAATAAGTCGTTTAATAGGTGGTGTTGTAGCTCTAAATTCACCCAATTTCAAGCACTTACAATTTGAAAGCTGAAAAACGTAAATCTTAAAGAGTTATTCACCCAAAATAAAAATATTTTCATTAGTTACTCACCCTAACGTCTTTCCAAACCTGTAAAACCTTTGTTTATCTTGGGAAGACAACTAAAAGTATTTTTGATTAAATATGAGAATATGCTTCATGATACTATAGAAGAACCTTTTTTGTCTAAATGGTTCCATAAAGAACCTTTAACATCTGAAGAATCTTTCTGTTTCACAAAAGGTTCTTTGTGGCAAAAGAAGGTTCTTCAGATTATAAAAAGGATAAAAGAGATGGTTCTTTAATGAACCTTTGACTGAATGGTTCTTTGTGGAACCAAAAATGGTTCTTTTGTGGCATCACTTGAAGACAGCAACGCAACTACCATGTTCAAGGCCCAGAAAAGTAGTAAGGACATTGTTAAAAAAAAAAAGTCCATGTGACATCAGTGGTTCAACCATAATTTTATAAAGCTATCAGAATAGTTTTTGTGCACAAAGAAAACAAAAATAACTACTTTCTTCATCAATTTCTTCTCTTCCGCATCAGTGGGCACACGTTCACACGAATACAACGACTCTTTTAATAAACTCACTAGTTGACCTCAGAAACCAGCTAGTCAGTTGTTGACTGTCCTAACCCAGCCCTGCAGGCTACGTCAACACTGTTCAAATGACTTATGTAGATTTGGAAGACTTTAAACTTGAGCCTGTAGGGTCAACAGTAATTTCAGTCCATCTAATCAGATACCAACCTGTAATCTCACTCATTTCTTGGCCAATTTCTCTTCATTTCTGTCACCCTGGACACATTTCTACAACCTAATTTAAAGGATTAGGTCACTTCCAGAATAAAAAATTCCTGGTGATTTACTCACCCCCATATCATCCAAAATGTTTATGTCTTTCTTTCATTAGTCAAAAAAGAAATGAAGGTTTTTGAGGAAAACACTCCAGGATTTTTCTCCATATAGTGGACTCAAATGGGGATCAGCGCGTTGAAGGTCCAAATTGCATTAGAAGAAATATAGCGTAGTGTTGCTCACTTTACAGATTCAAACAAGAAGTTGTATGTAGCCTATGTGTTTGTTACTGTGCAGTCTAAAGTCAGTCAATATTGAGTTTCTTCAGACGGTTTACTCTTACCTCAGTAATGTGAAGAGCTCTTCACATCTGCACAGCTGCACTGAAGGAACGCCTGAGGTCAGCGGAGGTGTCAGTATTGTTATGATAATCTGCATAAGTGTCTGTTTGAGATCTAAACAGTGTGCAGAAATGTCTTTGAAATGTAGTGTGAGCAGCTGCTTTCTGAAAGAGTCTTTATGATGTTTGTGAAGCCCACAGGAGTTTGTCTCAAACAAAATGTCTAGTAGGTTCCCTGTCCTTCTGCCCTTCTGTAATCGGTCATCCGAGACAAAATAATAGTGCGAGCGGAAAAAATAAATTAGCTTCGAGCTAATTGCCAAATAACATCTAATTTAGTGGACGTTGATTAGTTTTCTTTTGTTGGGTTGATTGGATCACTCGATACTCTTGGTCTTGGGCTTCCTGCCACAAGGAGAAAGAGACACGCCACCTTGCACTGTGTAGTCTCATTAATGTTTCAGACTCATTAATTAGCAAATCTCCTCCAAATTTGGCACCGTTAAACACACACAGGTAACAGTAGCCTTTTGTGAGGGTTCAGAGTGACGGAGCGTTTTAAACTGTTTTCTCTGTTTTAAAGGGCAAGGGACTATTTTACTCTGCTGTGTTTGCTGTCATACTGTAATTGTAGCGAGATACTTTTTGTATGCAAAGAAAACAAAAGTTATGACTTTATTCAACAATTTCTTCTCATTTTTTTGTTTTCTATTCGCACAAATTAACCTTGTAGCTTCATAACATTACGGCTGAACCGCTGAGGGGTCAAAAAGCTCTCGAATTTCATCAGAAATATCTTAATTTGTGTTCGGAAGATGAACGAAGGTTTTACGGGTTAGGAATTACATGATGGTGAGTAAATGGTGACAGAATTTTCTTTTTTGGGTGAACTATCCCTTTAAGACATGTACAGCAGAGCAGATTTTTTGTCTACTTATTGGCATTCCAGTTGAAAGGAGCTGATGTCTCTGACTATATTATGAAATAATATAAAAGAGTTATTTTGTTTGCACGTGCACTGCAGTTTGACAGCTGGCCTTTGTTGAGGGATTTCCGCTCGGCTGCCCTCTGGGACCCCGAGCATGACCATTCTGCTTTGAGACGGCCGAGGTGATGGAAAGGTGGGGGAAGGAGGGGGTGAAATGATGGAAGTGGAGGAGAGAATGGAAGGAGGAGGAGGTTTGTGTTTCTGTGACCATCTGTTGCCTATACAATGCGCCTCGTGCACAAAGCAGGTTTACACTGCTGTCCTTTCAGAGGCACGCATCATGGAGCTCGCTTCTGGAAAATCTGTTAACCACATAATCGATGACATCATACGGTGGTTTGCAGCAGTGCCAGTGGAAACATGTCTGGTCTTAAACGTTGTCATTATAGTGGGGATATTATAAGACTTCCAGAGTTCTTCTCCTCCTTTGAGCTCTCTTAAAATAAATATGAATACAGGACCTCGGGAAGAACCCGTTGATGCTGTTTCAGCATGATTTAAAAAAAAAAAAAAAGATTACATGGTAATGCAGTAAAAAAAGGTTTTGATGTTAAACACAATGGCTTCATTTGGCCAGATGCTATAACTGTAATTTATCTCAGTCTATTCTGCCTTTAAATGGGGTCATGGGGGAAAAGTCACATGTGTTGGTGCTACTTGACATTGTGTGTCCTTGAGTAGAGAGCATCTGTTATTTGCCTGTATTTCTCTCTGTAGACTTGAAAGATCAATTGCTAGGGTGGTTGTTTAGTGGTTGTTTACTAGTCCAAGTCAAAGAGTTTCTATGATAATCTGCTTGCTAGATATATCTGGGGATATTCAATTTTTATCATCCACCGCCACTACGCCAAATCATCAGTCTGACTGCTTTTGAAAAGTAAATGCATACCTCTGAACAAGCCACACGATTTGAGATATTATTTTTGACCATATGGGCATTAATTATTTGAGCATTCCTTAGGGAAACATTAAGATTATAGCTGAATCCTTATTCTATGACCACGTAATGATAGATTTCAGCAGTCTGAACCACAGTTATCTGCATCATGAAAACGTTAAGACATTAGTCCTGCCCATGCCACGGTAAATTTATTTATGGTACATACCACTAGATTATTATCTATTATGGAAGATTTTGTGATTAATCTTGATTTGCAACTGTCATCATTTTTATGGTTGTTTTTGAGTTGGTTGCATGCACTAATGGTTTTACTCACTTTCATATCTTTTACAGTTGAGCTCAAAGGTTTACATAAACCTTGCAGAATCTGCAAAATGTTAATTGTTTTACCAATATAAGAGGAATCCTACAAAATGCATGTTATTTTTTTATTTAGTACTGACCTGAATAAGATATTTCACATAAAAGATGTTTATATATACTGTAGTCCACAAGAGAAAATAATAGTTGAATTTATAAAATGACCCTGTTCAAAAGTTTACATACGCTTGATTCTTAATACTGTGTTAACTGATTAATCCATAGCTGTGTGGTTTTTTTTTTTTTTTTTAGTTTAGTTAAACTGCTCGCTGTTCTCCTTCAGGTCTTCCAAATTCTTTGGTTTTTCAGCATTTTTGGGTATTGAACCCTTTCCAACAATGACTATATGATTTTGAGATCCATCTTTTTACACAAAGGGCAACCGAGGGACTCATATGCAACTATTACAGAAGGTTCAAATGCTCACTGCTTCAGAAGGAAACACAATGCATTAATTTGAATATCATGGTAAATTTAACTTATTTTGTCTTCTGGAAAGCATGTAAGTATCTTCTGTATCATTTGAAGGGCAGTACTAAATAAAAAAATATATGATATTTAGGCAAAACAAGAAAAATGTACACATCCTCATTCGATTCAAAAGTTTTCAGCCCCTGGCTCTTAATGCATCGTGAGTGTTTGAACCTTCTGTAATAGTTGCATGAGTCCCTCAGTTGTCCTCAGTGTAAAAAGATGACCTCAAAATCATACAGTCATTGTTGGAAAGGGTTCAAATACACACAAAAAAGCTGAAAAACCGATGAATTTGTGGAACCTACAATATTTTTCTGAAAAACAGTGGGGAATTTAACTTTTTAGGACAAACAAGTGACTCATGAAAAACAAAACAAAAACACAGCTGTGGATCATTAAGGTAACAACACATTATTAAGAATCAAGCGTAGGTAAACTTTTAAACTGGGTTATTTTTATTAATTCATCTATTATTTTCTCATATAGAGATATAGACTTTTTATATGTAAAAGTCTTTAATGTGAAATATCTTATTCAGGTCAGTACTAAATAATAAATAACATGCATTTTGTCTGATCACTCTTATTTTGGTAAAATAGTTAACATTTTGCAGATTCTGCAAGGTGTATGTAAACTTTTGACCTCAACTGTATATCAATTGATCACAAAGCAGATTGAGTAATCCCACCACTTTTAATGCTGTCAATCAACTGTTGCAGAAGCTCTTATGTTTACTTCCTTTAATCTATGAGATTAAACGCAAGTAATTCAATGCCACCATGTGCCATAAAGTGCGAATGCTGTAAATGAGAATTATGTAACAATGGCATCTGATCTTCTTAAATCCATAGACCCTGCTTCGGATGTAATTCACTTCGGTCAGGTCACGTGGAGCAGCTTTTCCGTGCCCTGTGCTTAAGTAATTTTCCTCTCGTGCCAGTCACAGACCTGGCTGATCTCTTTCATCTGATCCATGATTTCAGCCCAATAAAATTATGCCCTTTAGCTGCTTTAATTGTGTTCCTGTAAGAAAAGATATTTTGTTGACTGGAGCTTCTTGTGTTTGGGGAGTGAACGCCCATGGCACGCATTAACCGTTGGAGGTAGTCATATTTAGTCTCACGCACGTGATGATTGAACATGTCAGAATGTTAGCCTTTTTCTCTGCTCATCAGACAATGGGAAACACATTAGCATATGGTCTTAACCTCCCCACCTCTTCTTTTCTTCAAGCCCTTTTAACTCAGTCCCATAGCCCCCAAGCATTAGTGCTACATTTAGCAAGGCTTTGAGGTTTTTTTGAAACCTGAAAAAGATCCTGTTGATACAGGACGTGATGTTGTGTGGTGCATACGGAAAACCACTGAGATGACTCAATGGTAAATTTCTATACTACAATAATAGATTTTTTTGTGGTCCCATTTTCTCTAAAACCAAAAAAAAAATGTTTTTATGAATTTCCAAAAATACTTTCCAAAATAGGAATCCTCTTGTATCACTTCCTTAGTTCCTTAGGTGCCTACACAGCACCAAGTTGCAGCAAAGTCAGATTGTGCAGTTTTATCTATAATAGTACTGACGTAAAGTTCATAAAGTCATTTTTGTTGTGTTTGTTTTCTTCTAAAAGAGACGAAAAGTAATCAGATCTAGCCGTTTTTAAGGCTTTTCTGTAAGAGAAGGTACTTTCTCTCCATGTAATATGAAATACCTCTAATTAATCTAACTACAAATTGTAGTTTCAGTGCAGCTTGGCTCTACATGATCTGAGGAATAAGCATCTTATCTAGCTAAAATATCTGCCATTTCCTAAAAATAGTAAAAAAGTATATTCTTCGTCTGTGTACTTCGGGGGTCAAATGGGTTTGAATTGCTATTGAAACATCATGATTGTGAGTAAATTATGACAGTATTGTCATTTATAGGTGAACACCCCTTTAATAAATACCTCCACTTGAAACCTTGAATGTGTCTGGCCTCATTATAATCCACGTCTCCTTTCCAGTGTATCATATGTCAATGATCATCTTCATACCGTGTGTTTTGGAAAGAGTGGATGTATATTGTGCGTGTGCCTGCACATGCTGCCTACGGGGCCCAGTGCTGTTGCACATGTCAGGTCATTATTAATAGTTAATGAGGATTGATATCCCTGAGCTCTGACCTTGGGGCTTGGGTTTCCTGGTGGAAGCCGCTCCCATTGATCCTTTGGTTCTCATGTGCTGTTGGACAAACTACTCTCTCAACACTCCATTGGCCGTCTGAATGGCCGCGATGGGAAGATTTATGCCTGTCAGTGTAAGCGTGAGGGCCATCAGAACCTGGCACACCATAAAAGCCCATTTACACCAATAGTGATAACTATAAAGATAACTTTAACTATATTTGCTTTATTCCATTTATTATAAAGATGCATTGCAGTTCTGTCATTGAGAATACTTTTTGTATGTGGTGGTACACTCCTGAATGTGTGACTTTCTGTTTTCTTTGTGCACAAAAAGTATTCTCAAAGCTTTCTGAAATTAAGGTTGAACCACACAGATTATTTTAACAATGTTCTTACTAACTTTCTGGGCCTTGAACGTGGTAGTTACATTGCTGTCTATGCAGGGTCAGAAAGCTCTCAGATTTCATCAAAAATATCTTAATTTGTGTTCTGAAGATGAAGAAAGGTCTTACGGGTTTGGAACGACATGAGGATGAGTAATCAATGACAGACTTTTCATATTCTGTGGAACAATTCATTTAATGTCCCTGTTCTTCTAGAATTAGAATGCTTTTTAAAACTTTATGGTTATAGACTAGTCTAGTCCTTGGTGTGAACGGCGCTTAAGACAGTGTTAGGGTTCACAACAGAAGGAAATGACTAGTGGTCTTAGCAGCCAGACTTATGTCTTCCTGTTTTCACATCTCCATTTCTGCATTCTTGGCCTTCCGATTGAAAATATGGAAGTTGGCGGCTTTGTTTAAAGGATGCCACACAATTAGACAAAAGCATAGCTAGACCACCCTTTCATTGCAGCTGTTTTCTTCATCAGAGAACAAATGCCTAAAGGCATGGTTGGTGCAGAAATCTAAATTCTGTCATCATTTACTTGCCTTCATGTCATTTCAATCCTATGTTCCAATGTTGTTTTGGACCCCATTGACTATAATTGTATAAACAACTTTTGATATCCAAGAAAAAAGTAAGTCATGTCAAGTTTGATATTACATTTCAGAGTGATCAGACTTGGGACTTAGTAAGCAAACAACTACCCAGCACACCCTAGCAACCACTTGGCAATGCCTTGGCAGCCACTCAAAACACCCTATTATGGTGGTGAGTGCAAAGCAAAGGCCCCTTCTTGCTGACATGAGAAACAACCATCTCTTTTTAAACAGACACAAGTACAGGGTTTGGTGCTGCCAAAGGGCTTTACTTTGGTTTGCAACATGTGCTGTTGGCATGAATAGTGTTCTGTTCTGCCCATGTGCCCACAATGTGCATTTAAACCCATTGGGAGGGAGCTTTTTCCCCAGTCAAAATGCACCACTGTATGTCTATAAAATAAAAGCGTAGGGAGACGGAATGGCTGTGGTGCTTTAATGATGATGGGCTGTGGTTGAGATCGCTGATTGCTGTTGGATCAATTCAAATTGCTCACTGATATTTTCTCTGTATCATCTTGTTTCTCAGCTCTTTTTAGAAGCACATAATGTTGTCTGCTCCATATACATACATATTTGATTTCTGTACCAGCCGCAATAGGAAGGAAATGTCTGTCTTCTTAAGTTAGATCTTAAATGCTTGTGCATTTCTCAGGCTGTTCTTGATTGGTTTGCTTTATTTAGTGTCTCATATGGTCTGTTTGTCTTTTAGGGAGCTCGTGTGTGGGTGCGGGACAAGGAGCAGCTTCTGCCTTCCACCGTCAGCTGCTGTGATGACCGGACCCTCATCCTTACTACAGACTATGGAGAGGTAAGAAAGAGACTGTGTGCTGAAAACACATTTAGAAAACATCTTTAAAGGAGAAGTTCACTTTCAGAACAAAAAATTTACAGATAATGTACTCATCATCCAAGATGTTCATGTCTTTCTTTCTTCACTCGTAAAGAAATTATGTTTTCAATGAAAACATTTCAGGATTTCTCTCCATATAGTGAACTTTTATGGTGCCCCTGGGTTTAAACTTCCAAAATGCAGTTTCAATGCAGCTTCAAAAGGCTCTAAATAATCCCAGCCAAGGAAGAAGGGTCTTATCTAGTGAAACGATTGGTTATTTAAAAAAAAAAAAACTATTTATATACTTTTTATCCTCAAATGCTTATCTTGTCTAGCTCTGCGTCAACTCTGTGTATTCTATATTTTAAGACAGTTAGGGTACGTTGAAAAACTCCATCTCATTTTATCCTACATCGCTGCAGAAGTACCAACCCAGTGTTTACAAAGTGAACGTGCAAAGATGATCAAACGCTCCTTATAAAAAAAAGTAAAACAGCGATGTAGGTTGATTTTGAAGTTGAAAAAGAAAATGAGATGGGAGTTTTTTAACCTACCCTAACTGTCATGAACCGTTCACACAGAGCTAGACAAGATATGCATTTGAGGTTAAAAAGTATATAAATTGTATTTTTTTTTAAAGAAAATAACTGATTGTTTCACTAGATAAGACCCTTCTTTCTCAGCTGGGATCGTTTAGAGCCCTTTGAAGCTGCACTTAAACTGCATTTTGCAAGTTCAAACTCGGGGGCACCATAGAAGTCCACTATATGTAGAGAGATTTCCTAAAATGTTTTCCTTAAAAAACATAATTTCTTTATGACTGAAGAAAGAAAGACATGAACATCTTGGAAGACAATGGGGCGAGTAAATTATCTGTACAGTTGGAAGTGAACTTCTGCTTTAAAGCCACCGAAAATCTTCATTTTTGGGTGGGCTACCTCTTTAAGATCTTTAACATCCAAATGCCATCCGTTTAATGACTAAACAGGCTTGTGCCATTGTTTTTGGCATTATAATCTCAATGAATTGGACTGCCCATCTGTCTGAGAGTGATAAACGTAAAGGTCTTGATTGTGTGAGGTTGTGCAGGTATAGTATGGTTTGACTGATCTACAGTTTCTCACCACTACAGAAAGACCTTTGATATGAATAGCTGGAATGTCCATAAGGGAGCCAAGTTTAGCCAGTGTGTTTAATCAGTATGGCCCTCTGTTAAAGCTTTGTGTCTGGAGGAAATCCTGTTCTCATAGCACAATGAGAATGCAGGTCAGAATATATTTATCAGATGTGTGTCAACATGAAGCCTGTGTGCTTTGTTCTGGTACTTCGGAATGTATGAATGTAATGTAGTGTTCATATGTTTAAATATCCCTTGCAGACTTCATATGATACGTTTTAATCTTCTTCATGTCTATTTGTCTCTTTTATTCAAGGATGCATTACATTTTAATGTTTAATCTATCTTTAGTCCTGTTTGTATGCCAAATTTGGAAAAAAATTAGATTCTTTGTAACATATTGACAGAACATATGGTTCATCTTGCTACAGGACGCCTTCCATGAATTTGCATGCATATTAGTGATCTGTGTGTGTCATTCTGAACATACAGCTACAGCGCAAATAGATTTTTTTCTTTCTATTCCTGTTCCACATTTACATCAATTCAGACTGATTTCCATTTGCATAGTTGAGTAAACTGGCAGTTTTTCAATTCTGGATTAAATACGTATTCTGCAATCCTTCTACATGCATTAACATAAATGACATCCGCTGTGAGCAATTTGTATGTCTGTTTAGGCCAAATTCAACCAAGCATGCATTATGTGACCACAGAGAGGAACTCCGAGATTGTAGCAACTACATCTGATCGTGAAAAATGAAATCTCTCATTTCCAAGTGTTAACCTCCCAAGCTGTATGTTAGACACATACGGGGCTCCCAGTGTGCAGTGCAGGGTCTGGCTAATTAAACTACATGGTAGAGTGTAAGTGCATGGGACCCCATCACATGTTTTATTAACAAGCTTACTGTAGCATCCATGGTGAAGCAGGGGTCAGCAGAGATCAAGAGGGTTTGTGTGAGTAGAGTTCAGTGAGGCGTGGAGAGACTGACACACTGCTCATGTCGGGGTGAAGGCTGAGTTTAGAATCCTCCAGGAGAACGACTTCCTCCGGCCATAGTCACGCAAACTAACCATCTATCACTCTATTGTCCTATCTACCATATATGGTTTATTTGTTTGTTCTACTTTTCTTTATATTATTCTGTCTATCATTTGTTCATTCTATCATTCATTCATTGTTGTTCTTTCTTTTATTCTGTCTGTCAGTCATTTGTTTTAGCATTCGTTTTAACATTCATTCCTTCTGACATTAGTTTATACGATCTTTATATGATCTATAGCCGGACGCAAACTGTATAACTGCGATTGTCTGTCTGTCTGTCTGTCATTTTGTCTATCATTCTGTATGTCATTATGTTTGTCTTTCATTCTGTCTGTCTGTCTGTCTGTCTGTCTGTCTGTCTGTCTGTCTGTCTGTCTGTCTGTCTTTTCTGTCTGTCTGTCTGTCTGTCTGTCTGTCTGTCTGTCTGTCTGTCTGTCTGTCTGTCTGTCTGCCTGTCTGTCTGTCTGTCTTTTCTGTCTGTCATTCATTCTGTCTGTCTGTAATTTTGTCTATCATTCTGTCTGTCTGTCTGTCTGTCTGTCTGTCTGTCTGTCTGTCTGTCTGTCATTCATTCTGTCTGTCTGTCTGTCTGTCTGTCTGTCTGTCATTCATTCTGTCTGTCAGGTATTTTGTCTGTCTGTCATTCATTCTGTCTGTCTGTAATTTTGTCTATCATTCTGTCTGTCTGTCTGTCTGTCTGTCTGTCTGTCTGTCTGTCTGTCTGTCTGTCATTCATTCTGTCTGTCTGTCTGTCTGTCTGTCTGTCTGTCTGTCTGTCTGTCTGTCTGTCATTCATTCTGTCTGTCTGTAATTTTGTCAATCATTCTGTCTGTCATTCTGTCTGTCTGTCTGTCTGCAATTTTGTCTATCATTCTGTCTGTCTGTCATTATGTTTGTCTTTCATTCTGTCTGTCAGGCATTTTGTCTGTCTGTCTGTCTGTCTGTCTGTCTGTCTGTCTGTCTGTCTGTCTGTCTATCATTCTGTCTGTCTGTCATTTCATCTATCATTCTGTCTGTCTGTAATTTTGTCAATCATTCTGTCTGTCATTCTGTCTGTCTGTCATTCTGTCTGTCTGTCTGTAATTTTGTCTATCATTCTGTCTGTCTGTCATTATGTTTGTCTTTCATTCTGTCTGTCTGTCTGTCTGTCTGTCTGTCTGTCTGTCTGTCTATCATTCTGTCTGTCATTTCATCTATCATTCTGTCTGTCTGTAATTTTGTCAATCATTCTGTCTGTCTGTCATTTTGTCTGTCTGTCATTCTGTCTGTCTGTCTGTCTGTAATTTTGTCTGTCTGTCTGTCATTTTGTCTGTCATTCTGTCTGTCTGTAATTTTGTCCGTCATTCTGTCTGTCTGTATATCTATCTATAAGTCAGTCATTCTGTCTATCAGTCTGTATAGCTGTCTTTATGTATGTCTCTGTCTTCATTCTGTTTGTCTGTCATTCTGTCTATAGTCTATATCATTCATTATATCATTCTATCATTCTGTCAATTGATATCATTCAATTGTTCTATCATTTGTTCTATAGTGTTCTATTATTGTAATTGTAATTATTCCATTTATTTCTATCATTCTATTGTTTTGTCTATCATGCGTTCTGATAGTTCTATTGTCTGTCATTCATTCTGCTGTTCTGTCATTTGTTGTGTTGTTCATTCTATCACTCATTCTATCACTATCATTCCACCTTTCATTCTATTGTTCTCTCTATCTGTTATAGTCTTTGATGTAAAAAAAAAAACAGAATTATCTCTGAATAATGACTGTTTCATTAATACAGTACCACAAAGCTGTTTTTGTAATAATTTTAGACTTAAAATGCTTATAACAGAGTTATCATCAGTGTTTTATAGACTCTTGGCTTTCACTAAGTCTATAGTTAGTGTTTTGTAAAGCAAACCCTGTGTTTTTCTGGGATTGCTTCGGGCAGGGTGTGACTCAGCGCTGGCACAGTGCATGGGTTGAAAGAAGACTGCTTCCTGTGAAGAGTATAGCCATTTCAGCTGGCCTCCATGTGTCTGCTCACTACTGGGCTGTCCCTGTCCTCCAGACCCCACCCACTTCATGCATATTTATATAGCTCATGCTCAATAATACAGCAGGGTGTGGTCTTTCAAACACAAAGCCTCATGCAGAACACTTGCATGAAAGAGCAGAGAAACATATATAACCAGTAACTCGTTTAATTACAATCCTTAACCGATTGACAGTTTATAATTTTAAAAGCTCAGTTACATTGGAACTTATTTTAGTTTAATTTGTGACTTGATGTGACCTCATTACAAAATATAATGCTTTGAACACAGTCTTTTCAAATCAGTCTGTAGAGTTTATATTTATTCATTCTCTCAGATAGTACTTTTTTATGTGCTTTGTTTTAACCACAATAGTGCATCAGTCAGCGGTGCTGCCCTCGGTGAAAAGGCCACGTTAGGAAAACATTGATTGTGCACTTAATAACTCTAGATCAATGGATTTAGCAGATGGCTTCACATGCACATGCACGTTTAGGGGAGTGTGTTGGTGCTCATGTAAGTGTATTGATGTTGTATGTGTACTGTAGTGTTTGGAAGTCCATAAAAGCAATAATTGAATGCTGGGACTTGAAGTGTACAATATGGTATATGTATATGTCATCTCTCATGCAAGTCATGCGAAAAGAAACGAAGATTCACAATAAGTCCTAATGCATAACCACTGAGGAAGTCTTGCTGCTGAGGAAGAGAGATAAACCTGCTTGGACAATGGAAGCAGTTCCGTTAAACCACTGGAAATTTACCAGTGATAGCATACTGGAACACAAATTATAACTCCAGGAAATTCCATTTATTTATCCAGCACTGGGCATCATTTTTCAAACTGACTGCACTGGTTGTTTTTTTTACTCATGTTTTATTGATGACCTCATCATCAGGATTCCCAATACTCCCTGGGCTGGTCCATCGCTTAGCAACCAGAAGTGATGTTCCCGTTTCCTGGCACACTGTCAACACAGACACCCATTGTCCTTTTGAATGCCTGCAATGTGCTAATGGCACTATGACAGGCTGACTCCCTGCCATGTGTCAATTTGCCGAGCACAGCAGGCCACTATAACCTGGGGCGAATAGATGATCATACACGTTAAATACACTCTGCTGGTGTCTTGAAACATTCTCTAAAAACTATTTGGTTGTATTTTATAACATGTAGTCAGTTATTGCTGCTTTAGAATAAGCTTAGTACTAATGATAGCATTAGTGTTTTCTTTTATGATAGCTTGCATTATATTTTAAATGTTCACCTATGCTGTAGGCCATTTTCTTTGTTCGCTGTTTACTTTGTACCTGCCATGCTGCTCAGTCAGTTTTCATGTCTCTGTAATTGTTACATGATCATTAAATATATTGCCTGACATCAGCGAGAAGGCATATAAGGTCTTCATTTGAGCCTCTAACTCTATCACTCTTATTCTATTCTTTAACAAAATCTTTCACTCTAATAATTTTCTAACTGCTTGTTTTCTTAAAAAAAAAAACACGAACTAACTTCTATTTATTAATTGATGAACAAAAAAGCTTTTAACATTAGCTTGCTCTATTCTTTTTCTATTCTATCTGTTTTCTGTTTATTATATAATTAACAAAAACATGTACTGCATTAGGCAACAGTGTCTACTTTTAAGTTTTTGGTGAATGAAATGTTAAAAGTAGACACTTTACTTATTTATTGTGTTGTCTATGGACATAAAATCACTTTTGTAAATTTTGTAAGATGTGGATATCTTAACGTCTTTGACCCACATACATACACAATACTTTCCTTAACTTTAACTTAATATTTAGGATGCATCAAACTGCTCAAAATTTGGTTGAAATAATGTTACATTGTCATTCAGTGTAAGACTAATATTTATGTAAAAATTCAAAACAACATGCTTATTCTGACTTGTACATATTAAAATATAATATATATGAAAGAATAAGGGAGCATATTCAATTTTATTGTGTTTTAAATGAGCAAAACAATTCCCAAATGGGCAAAACCCATTTTTACAACTAATTAGTATTTGGAGTGGAAGTAATTCCACTTTTAGATTTTTTTTTATTTTACTTTAATTTAACTTTTTTATTTTTTGCACAGAAAATAAAAAAATGCATTGGCACCGATAGCTTTGTGGGCAGCGCGTCGACATATAGCACCGTTGCGTTCTGGGCATCCCGTGTTCGAATCCCGGCTTGAGGACCTTTCCTGATCCCGCCCCTTATCTCTCTCCCACTATGTTTTCTGTCAATTCTGATCTGTCCTATCATAATAAAGGCAAAAATGCCAAAAATAAATCTTAAAAATAAAATAAAAAATGCAATAAAATTAATTTAAAATCGTTTTAATTTTTTTTTTTAAAAACAACAACAATTTAAAGCAGTATTACACATAGTTTTTTTGAACCCTTTTCGTCTTTGACCCATATATCTATAAAATAAATACATTTCAATACAATTAAAAAACAGGGTTGTTATTGTTTTAGTAATAGTAGCAGTTATCTAGTTTTCTTTTGAAATTTATGACCACTATCTAGTGAAATTTTTTTTTTTTTAAATATTTATGAATCATTTTTTTTTTTTGACGTCATTAAAATCTATTTTAGTTTATTTAAATTTTTACTTTATTTCTTTTAATGAAAAAGTTTTCGTTTCATTTCTTTTTTTTGTGAAAAAAAATCATATAGAATTAGATCAAAGAATCATTCCCTGATAATTTACTCGCCCCTGTTTCATCCAAGATGTTCAGGTCTTTCTCTCTTCAGACGAAAATAAATTAGATGTTTTTCACCCTACCCTATCTTTTTACACAAACACAAACACAAACAAAGAACCATCCGTGCATGAACTTTTCAGCTTGAAATTTTTTTTTTTTTAGAAAATGACCAAACGTTTTGCTAGATAAGATCCTTATTCCTCTGCTGGGATCCTATAGAGCCATTTGAAGCTGCATTAAAACTGCAGTTTGGACCTTCAACCAGTTGATCCCCATTGAAGTCCACTATATGGAGAAACATCTTGGAGTGTTTGCCTCAAAAACCTTCATATTTTTTGACTGAAGAAAGAAAGACATGAACATCTTGGTTGACATAAAGGTCAGTAAATTATCAGGAAATTTTTATTCAGGACTAGGGTGGACTAACCATTTAGGGGACCCTATAATCAGTGCTGTTAATTGAATTCATTTAAAAACATTTTTATGGATGGGCCACCTCCCATACAGTTGACTCAAGTCAACCACAAGGACAATTTTACTTTTCACCCTCTTGTAATGACAGCTCTGCCTCATGCCTCCTCCTGTGAATGTTTAATTGAGACACACTTCTTGTCATGTTTCTGCCTCTCATGTACTGAGTGTTGTTCCAACCTCCAGGCTGTTTGTTTGGCCTTAGCTGTGGGAGTGAGCATCTCATGAACAGGAATTTGGAGAATTTGTCTCTAGATCAGCAGGAATGTTTTATTGCTTAAACATCCTTGGCCTCCGAGTTGAGTGTTTGCGAGTGGCTCATACGGCTCAAACGTGTGTATTTTGTGGTTGAACTTTGACCCGGAGAGTGTCTGGCGGCCTGCTGTGTTGAGAAATTACCCATCGAGAGCAGATTCCTGGTCTGGTTTTAGAGTCAAGGCGTCACACAGCGATAACGTAAACTTTGAGACGCATTCACACAGCTATGAGCTGCTCTGATTTTGCAACAATGACTTTATTGTACTTGAATGAATCATTATAATAGTGCTTTCTATTATGAAATAGTGATGAGACTTGTTCACAGATTCACACCAACTCTTATTTGGTAAACAGAGTCTCAGGTGTTACGACACATTGATTTCGCGTGTCGTATCTTCGTACAGATCACATTAGCTCAGATGGGGGCGGGTATTCTGTCAAAGTGCTGTATCCTTCCTGTCATGTCTGATCAATTAAGCTCATCCGTCTGGAGACAGGCCTGACGAGCCACAATGATAAGATCGTTATTGTATGACATCATTCAATTTTAGTGCCACTTTTTGCTAATGGATTTATCAGCCATCTCAGTTACAAGAAAAACTGTGACCACATGCTTCAAAAGACACATCCAACACATATTTAAGGAAT